>NW_020175821.1:7090523-7195839 GCF_003031525.2 Neophocaena asiaeorientalis asiaeorientalis
AGGCTTCCTGGTGGAGGGGAGTAGTGCCTGTGTTCTGGTGGATGAGGCTGGATCTTGTCTTTCTGGTGGGCAGGTCCACGTCTGGTGGTGTTTTTTCGGGTTTCTGTGGACTTGTGACTTTAGGCAGCCTCTCTGCTAACGGGTGGGGTGTGTTCCTGTCTTGCTAGTTGTTCGGCATAGGATGTCCAACACTGTAGCTTGCTCGTCGTTGAGTGAAGCTGGGTACTGGTGTTGAGATGGAGATTTCTGGGAGATTTTCGCCATTTGATATGTGGAGCTGGGAGGCCTCTTGTGGACCAGTGTCCTGAAGTTGACTCTCCCACCTCAGAGGCACAGCACTGACTCCTGGCTGGAGCATGAAGATCCTTTCATCTGCACGGCTCAGAATAAAAGGGAGAAAAAGTAGAATGAATGAATTAGTAGAAGAAAGAAAGAAAGAAAGGAAGGAAGGAAGGAAGGAAGAAAGGAGGGAGGGAGGAAGGAGGGAAGGAAGGAGAAAAAGAAAGAAAATAAAAGAGTAAAATAAAATAAAGTAAGATAAAATATAATAAAGTTATTAAAATAAAAAAAATAATTATTAAGAGAAAGAAAGAAAAAAATTGAAAACAAACAAAAACGGAAGGATAGAACCCTAGGACAAATGGTGGAAGCAAAGCTATACAGACAAAATCTCACACAGAAGCATACACATACATACTCACAAAAAGAGGAAAAGTGGAAAAAATCATAAATCTTGCTCTCAAAGTCCACCTCCTTAATTTGGGATGAATCATTGTCTCTTCATGTATTCCACAGATGCAGGGTACATCAAGTTGATTGCGGAGCTTTAATCCCCTGCTTCTGAGGCTGCTGGGAGATATTTCCCTTTCTCTTTGTTCTCACAGCTCCCAGGTGCTCAGCTTTGGATCTGGCCCCAGCTCTGCGTGTAGGTCACTGGAGGGCGTCTGTTCTTCGCTCAGACAGGACGGGGTTAAAGGAGCCGTTGATTCGGGGGCTCTGGCTCACTCAGGCCAGGGGGAAGGGAGGGTTACGGAGTGCGGGGTGAGCCTGCGGCTGCAGAGGCCGGCGTGACATTGCAGCAGCCTGAGGCGTGCAGTGCGTTCTCCCGGGGGAGTTGTCCCTGGATCCCGGGACCCTGGCAGTGACGGGCTGCACAGGCTCCCCGGAAGTGGGGTGTGGATAGTGACCTGTGCTCTTATACAGGCTTCTTGGTGGCGGCAGCAGCAGCCTTAGCATCTCATGCCCGTCTCTGGTGTCCGCGCTTTAGCCGCGGCTCGCGGCTGTCTCTGCAACTCCTTTAAGCAGCGCTCTTAATTCCCTCTCCTCGCGCACCAGGAAACAAAGAGGGGAAAAAAAGTCTCTTGCCTCTTCGGCAGGTCCAGACTTTTCCCCGGACTCCCTCCCCTCCCGGCTAGCAGTGGCACACTAACCCCCTGCAGGCTGTGTTCACGCCGCCAACCCCAGTCCTCTTCTGGCGCTCTGACCGAAGCCCGAGCCTCAACTCCCAGCCCCGCCTGCCCCGGCGGGTGAGCAGACAAGCCTCTTCGGCTGGTGAGTGCCGGTCAGCCCTGATCCTCTGTGCGGGAATCTCTCCGCTTTGCCCTCCGCCTCCGTGTTGCTGTGCTCTCCTCCGCGGCTCCGAAACTTTCCCCCTCTACCTCCTGCAGTCTCCACCCGTGAAGGGGCTTCCTAGTGTGTGGAAACCTTCCTCCTTCACAGCTCCCTCCCACTGGTGCAGGTCCCGTCCCTATTCTTTTGTCTCTGTTTTTTCTTTTGCCCTACCTAGGTACGTGGGGAGTTTCTTGCCTTTTGGGAGGTCTGAGGTCTTCTGCCAGCGTTCAGTAGGTCTGATGTCTCATACTTTAACTGTCAACCTTCAAAGTCGTAATTTTTGAGCTGTATTTTGAGTTCTATTCCTCTTGCTATTAATGGCTAACCTAAGAAGGTATAGATATGTTGCCTCATTTTTCCAGTGTAAAATGTCTAATACAAGACACCCAGAGTTGCTTTCATGAACCGTGATGGCAGATGCTATCAGAGTTTGCAGTTGCTGTATAAAGTGGGCAGTTTTGCTCTTCTTTATGAATTTGAGATCTCTTTCAGTCCAGGAGTAAAATGATAGGTAACTGAATTTTACTTTATTTCTGTTACTTCCCTGACTTCATTACAGAATTATGAAATCTCTTGATTTTCAGTTTTTGAGTGGTAAGTTCTGAGACTCTGTTTGAGTGGCAGTGTCCCTGTCCCCTGGGGAATCCTTGCTGTGAGCACTATAGATCCTCTTTCCTTATTCATTCTATTTCTCCTCCTTTCTGTGGATCCTGGTTTCTTCTGGAAACTTTGCCAGAGACACCTTGCCTTCCCAAGTACATGTCAACTCATTTCTCCATCACATTTAATTTCTTTATGCTAACAGTATCTGTGACTATCTATATACCTACCTAACAGCCATTTATATATGTTTATCTGTGAAACATGATAAGTTTGATACCTATGAAACTCTAAACAGTAATATATATGCTTTATACACATTTTCTAATTTAATTTAATTCTCAAAGGAATCCCATAAGATAAGTATAATGGCATTTTACCGAAGAAAACTATATTTTTACTTATCTATTTAAAATAATAATAATAACCACAACAACAAGTTACTGAATTCCTAATGTGTAGTAGGCATTATACTAGGAGCCTTACTTGTTTTTTTATGTGATTGTTTATTGTCTTGTTTGAAACTAGATTTAAAGCAGCTTAATTTAACTATTCTTTAATTTTCATAGCAACTCTGAAAATGGAAATCTCAGAGATGAAAAGATCTTCTAATTTATTCATAAAGCTCTATTTATTCATTTTATATTTACATAACAATCCATTAAATGGCACTTTTGGGGGAGCCTTTCCTGATTGCCTACCCTTTCCTTGTTTTGTTTATCCTAGGCCCTTATAGTAGCTAGAAAATTTTATTTGTAACACTTGTTCCACTTTATATGTTTACTGGCTTTATAAATGTTATTCTCTATACAAAACTAGAAAATATGGCTGACTGAAAATAGAAAAAAAATTCTGCTCCCTCTTTCTAGAATACTCTTCCCCTTCTTTATTGTCTGGCATCCTTGAGCTAAAGAGTCACTTATCAGGGGAGCTTTCTGGTCCCTAGATTAGGTCTTTATTTTAAATGTTCCTTTAGCTCTGTATAATTCTCCCTCAAAGAAGTTAGCAGTGTTTTGATTAAGTAATTCCTTTTTTTAAATTAAGACTTTATTTTTTTAGAGCAGTCTTAGGTTCACAGCAAAACTGGGGAGAAGGTGCAGACAGTTCTCACATACTCCTGCCCACACACATTCACAGCCTACCCCACTATCAATATCTAGCACCATGGTGGTACATTTGTTACAATCAGTGAAATTACAGTTACACATCATTATCCCCCGATGTTCATACTTTATATTATGGTTCACTCTGCATGTCATACATTCTATGGAAAAGTATATATGGCATGTATCCACCATTATAGTATCATACAGAGTATTCACACTGCTTTAAAAATCCTCTGTGCTCTGCCTGTTCATCCCTCCCCACCTGCAGTCACGAATCTTTTTACTGTCTCCATAGTTCTGTCATTTCCAGGATGTCATATATTTGGAATCATACACCCTGTAGATTTTTCAGATTGACTTCTTTTACTTAATGTGCATTTAAGTTTGCTCCATGTGTTTTCATGGCTTGATAGCTCATTTCTGTTTAGTGCTGAATAATATTCTATTGTCTGAATGTACCACAGTTTATTTTTCTATTTACCTTCTGAAGGACATCTTGGTTGCTTCCAAGTTTTGGCAATTATGAACAAAGTTGCCATAAATATCCATGTGCAGGTTTTTGTGCGGACATAAATTTCAATTACTTAGTAATTATTTTTTTTAAAAAATAAGTTCGTTCAATCAATATATATTTATTCCTGCCTTCTTATGTGCCAGGCACTGTGCTAGTTTCTGGGTGGGAGGTGTTTGCCTTCGTGTCTGCCCTGGAGAACATAGGCTCAATGAGGGTGGGCATCTGTTTAGTGTGTTCATCACTGTATTCAAGGATTCCTTGTTTTCTGACATAATTAGATGTATGAAAGACACACCTATATCAAAATGACTGAGACAGGTTGAAAGGAAAAGGACAAGCAAAGATGTCAGAGGCGAATGCAAAGCAAAAACAAACCAGGAGGTGGTATAATAATATCAGACCACATCGAGTCAAACACATAGTATCTTATAATGATAAAGGTATAGTCTTCAGTGAAAATCTGGTATCAACATTTATGTACTGAGCAGCAAAGCATCAAAATTTATATTTACTAAGTAATGAACTTACAGAGAAACCTTCCTCAATTTTTGTATGTATATTTTTTCAGCTTCTTGCCACAAAATCCCTAGGTATAATAAGCCACGTGAAACACCAGCATCTGGCCATCGGCTCCTGAAATTCAGGTGGGTTCTTGGATACAACTCTTGAATATAGTGAGGAAGTTCATGGATTATGATAACGTTGAAAAACTGGGGGATTTATTTTTCCTGAGTTAACAAACCCTGGTCACTGCCCTAGTTTGTGGATTTTTTGTTTTTGTTGTTCTCTCCTGGTAATGCTCTATGTTGAAACCAAATCCATGTCCCCGTGACTCTGAAGTCTGTCTTCCTTACGCTCTGTGTGCTCTCCCCTCCACCCCAGCGTACCCATCTTTTATTTCCTCCTGTGTCTCTATGGGTTCATTAGGCCTTCAGTGGCAACAAATAGAAGAAGCTAAATAAAGGGACACAAAGGCAAAGGAGCCCTTATTTTAAAATATTGAAGTTAAATTATTTGAAAACTGGATTTTAAAAAATATCCAGTTAAGCTCTCATTTAAATGTAAAGGTATAATAAATATATTCTCATGTGTACAAGCAATCAGAAAATGTATCACACAAAGACATTCTTTGTGAATGTAGCAGAGAGGTTGTACTCCTAATACAAATGAGAAATAAATACAGGAGGTAGCAATAAGTGGAAAGTAAGAAGGTGAGTGAGTATCTTACTAAGTGCTAGTTTTATCTTTCTTTAAAAAAAAGCATGACAAATGAAGCAGACCAAATAATACCTGAACAATACAGAATTAAAAATCTAGACATGCTCTTTTGGAATGGAAATGAAGGAGGAGACCAAGAATGTGTCTATTTTAGGGGAGCGAGATGAAGTATAGATGTGTCTAAGAAATTATTAGAGACAGATAAACATAATATGAATGAGCACTGAACAGAAGAAGAGAAAGTGAATATCTGATTTTAAGGCTGGAAGAAATTTTGTACTTCCTAATAGAAAGAAGAAATAAAAATTAAAAAAATATAGAATGACTAAAAATATGAAATGGAGAAAAACATTCTAATATAACAGTAAATGGATAAAATTTACTAATGAAACATAGAAGCAGTGATTGGATTAAAATATATGATATATGATAAATAAGGCACCACAAGGAAAGGATAGACAGCAGGTGTTCAGGAAATTAGTTCATTAAATGCAGAAAACTAAAGCTGGATTCCTAATAATACTATATACATAGGTGGACACCAAATAAATTAAAGATCTAAATGTGAAGGTTAAGCCATAAAACAAAGAATAAAATGTTGGAGGATATCTTTGTGACTTAGGGATTAACAAAAATAATTTTTCATATAAGACTGAAAAATAAGAAGCCAAAAACTAAAAAAGAAAAAAATAGGGAGAGAGAAATGTGACAATATCAAAATGAAGGATTCCTGCTGAATGAAGGATACAATAAACGAAGTTCACATATTGGGCAAAGATGTTTGAAACATCTAAAACCTGCAAGGAATTCATACCTACAATAGAAAAGAAAACTGGAAATCCCCAAGAAAAACACATAAAATTCATAGCAAAATGCACAGAAGGTGTACACAATTTCACAGACAAGAAAACTCAGAAATTTAACACGTTTGAAGAAATGCTCAATATCAATTGTTATCAGAGAAATGTTAATTAGAACAAAACTGAGATGACTCCTGATACTCAACAGCATATGGGATATTAGAAAAGGAAAGCAGCAAGTTTTAATGTGTAGAGAGCAACTCTCATGATCTGTGGTGGGAGGGCCATTCTGCAGGGCAGTTTTGTAGCATTTGGTAAGATTGTGTCTGGGTACACCTAACAACCCAGTGACTATCCCAGAGAACCTCTCCCCCGTTGACCCCAAGGTGATATGTCAAAAAATCTTCAGTTTTCTTTGATGGAATGTTGGATTCATCAGTAGGAGAATGGATAAGTAAAAATGGCATGTTAATACATATGATAGAACCATATGTGCATAAAAAATAGGCTAGATGTAGAGATTAAAAATCTGAGTAGAAGAATGTTAATAGGACAAAAATAAGAAGGAGAACGTGATTTATGTGATTTACAGCATAATGCCATTTGTGTAGTTTAAACACATACGCACAAAAAACAGGACCTATTTTACAAGAATATGTGTATTTAAAGAAATACAGTAAACATACTTAATAGGAGCCTAGAAAGGCAGGGTAACAGAAGCAGGATCTTGGTATAAGGGGGAAAAATAACCAAGAGAAGGTCTTGGACAGACTGGTGTCCCAAGAGGAGAGAGGGCAAGAGATGGAGAGAGCAAAGGAAGAAAACTGGCTGAAGGGAAGCAAAATGGGTGGGAATCTAGATCTCCAGCTCCTTCTGCACCCGCGACAGTTCTTTTTCTTGTGCTCTATTATGGGGCTCCTGAGTACGATTTCACTTTAAAAAATTTCTGGTGCTAAAAATCTGTTTTAAAGACAGGGACCTAGGTGGATAAATTTCTGTGCTTAGAAGCAGGTGTGTTAAATTCCACAACATGCCCCAACACAGCCTGTGTGCCTTAGGGTAAAACGCTGAAACCTGGCTTTGTTTCCCCACCTGTAAAGTGAGAGTAAAACACCTCTGTTTTTCTTAATCTCTCAAGATTGTTATGATAAGGAAAAAGAATCCGATGACCCTTGAAATTATATCTAAAATCAATGAGTCATGCAAGAAAATACCTGTTGCTGTGCTGTATTAATGGATAGGATTGTTCTTGCCCAGAGGTTTCTCTGTAGCATCTGTGAGCAGTAAAAAATTGCATGGGATTAGGCTTAGAAATATGCCCATGGAAATCTCTGCACTCAGCCCTGAATCCCCTCCTAACCCCACCCCAAGTGAGAAATGAGATGAGGCCCTCAGATATTTTGTCAGTCAGGTACTCCCTTATTGGAAGCAGGTCTAGGCTAGGTTCCCTTAGCACTAAATGAATGGTCTGATTTATAAAATGCCTTATGTCTGTTGTTTCCCTTCTCTTTTTCTGATTTATCTCTTTAATTAACCCAGTGATTCTCAAACTTTTTGTCCCAGTGACATTTTACACTCTTAAAAATTATTGAAAACTCCACAGAGCTTTGACTTTTGCAGGTTATATCTATTGATATTTACTACATTAGATGTTACAACTGAGAAGTTAAAACATATTTATTCATTAAATCATTTAAAAATAACAACAAACCCATGGTAATTAACATAAAAACATTTCCAAAGCAAATAACAATATATTCCAAAATAAATAATGTTTTCCAAAAGCAAAAAAGGAACTTAGAATAGTGGTATTGTTTTTATAGTTTTACAAATCTCCTTAGATTCTTACAACTGCTACCAGAAGAATATGTTCAGTGAAATGTTGAGTTTAGGTATCAAATAACGTCTCAGAAAATTTTAGAGCCTGGAATATACAACTTCTACAGTTGGAAAATAGCCTAACAGTAGCACTTTCTATTTTAAACCTAATGAAGGAATCCAGGAAAATTTGACTTCAAAATATTTGTCTCACAAATGACTTTTATAAGGAACATTGAACCTGTCTGGAAAACATTATGCTGAACTATATGAAATTGTTAATATTTGACCATTTTTTAAACCTATAAAAGCAGAAATGTCATATGGGTTTTACTGATATGGATAGGAGAGTAAAGCCTATTTGTGTTCTTTTTTATAATAAGTTTATTTATTTATTTTTGGCTGCATTGGGTCTTCGTTGCTGCGCGCAGGCTTTCTCTGATTGCAGTGAGCGGGGGCTACCCTTTGTTGCGGTGTGTGGGCTTCTCGTTGCGGTGGCTTTTCTTGTTGCGGAGCACAGGCTCTAGGACCATGGGCTTCAGTAGTTGTGGCTCAAGGGCTCTAGAGCGCAGGCTCAGTAGTTGAGGTGCACGGGCTTTGTTGCTCCGCGGCATGTGGGATCTTCCCGGACCAGGGCTCGAACCCGTGTCCCCTGCATTGGCAGACGGATCCCTAACCACTGCGCCTATTTGTGTTCTTTTTAAAAAGTATTAAGGAGAATATTTACCTTCTCTAAGGCGGAATTTAGGTCATACTTCAACAAGAAGAGTCATCTTAGAGCAGGTTTCTGGAAAAGTTTGAAGGTATGGTTTATGGGATGAGTCTTGACTAATGATGGAAGATTCAAGATGGTCTAGAAATTTATGATGAATTCATCAGTTATCACCTCTGTTTTTGACTCCAGTACATAACATTTTGTTTGAGATGAAAACTGATTCAATTTTTTTTGGAAATCAAAACACTAGCCGTCAGGGGCAGGGTGACTAGTACAAATCTTAAAATTGTTCATTTTTATCATTACTGATCAGTCCTATTAGAACTCACCATGATGATAACAGTATAGTAATAATACTTTTCTTTGAATAAGAAGCAAGAATATATTTATGTTTGTCCATTCAAAACACTTACTGTGATAAACGTATCTAATATTTAATCATATATGTCCATGTAGTGATATTTTTTACTTACAATGTATTCCTTCTTAGACCAAAGCCCATACTATCAAACTCAAGAGTTATGTAAAGATATTTCTTGGCATTGATGCTTCATATTTTAAAATACAAATAGTTACTGTGTTCTGATATTCTAATGTGCTACAACCAAAGGAATCACTTTTTAATTTATGATGAATATAAATTTTAATCATTATTTGTTTCCTTGAACTGTGTACTAGTTATAAATTATTTGAAAGACAGTGTGAAATGTTAACAAATCTTACATGACAGTGTAGCTCATTTAGTGTCTTAAATCAAATGTTTTGCACTGGGAGCTAGGCAACCAGGATTTTTAGCCAAAATAAGGCATAGGAAAATGCAGAAAGGCTTTCTCTTTTTCCTGACATCATTGTACAGAAAATTCAAAGTGTTTCTGCCCTCACTACTCAGTTTTGTACGTATCCAGGTCTGTGGCTAGTTAAGATAAGATACCTGCATTTATTGAGTACCTTATCAAAGATTGCTCAAAGCATTCTACCGTATTCTACCAGAATGTCCATAAAGTAGAGGAACTCCTAAATAAATATAGGACAGTAGGAATGGAAGTAGTATAATACAGATTATAATTTTCAGTGGAGAAGTTAGGTTGAGGAAAAATAAACACCATTTAGTTACTGGCATTAAGGAAGCAATACATGTCCAAAAAGGAGAGAGCAGAACTGTGGCAGTGTCTGCTACAACCTGGTGTTCCCAATTCCTGTGTCCCACTTACTGTCCTCTCCAGTGTGCATCCTATTCACCAGGCCACCTCTCTGATACATCTAGGGAAGAGCGGAACAGAGACATTGACGCTGGCTGTGGAATGGGCTCTGAATTTGTCAAAGAATAAGTCAATCAAAGAGAAGTGAGCCTCTTCTCTGATTATTAAGTCATGTTCCTTTTCCTTCAGAAAATAAAGCAAAGGTTTCAATGTACTCAGGGAAAAGAACAGAAATCAAGTAATTGCTAGGTTTTCTTTTAGCTTATTATTTTGGGGAAGAACTAACCCTAATTCTTCTAACTTCTTCTCCTAAGCCATGTTTTTGTCCAAACCAGTTTTGAATTTCTGTTTTCTGACCCCTGTGCTTTCTGTATTGTGCCTATGGCATTCAGAAGCCAATCACAGTATTTGAAAGAGGATTAACTAATGCTGAGTCAAACAATGGAGGGTGGATAAAGCCATATTACTGTTTATATGTACATCCCATGGTGCATATGAGATATCGGAGCCAGCTAGGAAGAGTCCACTTAACACCGTTCTCTTCCTGCTCCTTTCTTTTCTTAGTTACTGTCCTCTGTCTGATTGAGAGATATATTAGACAAAAGCATCATGGATGGAACTGAATGTTTTTTGAGAAATGTATAATGTAGTGTATTTGATAGAAAACCACCAAAATTGTATTCTGGGGTGTGCATGATAGGAAATTAGACCGGATGCTAAAATGTATGTTGGGAAAGAATAGCACATTTTTATTTCTAGCTGTTAAATCAGTGTGGCATAATATCATTTTTTTGCTTTTCAAAAGATAGGCAAATCTGTAATCTTGGGCCCAGAAATTAGGGAGAGGCACAGAGGTATTTTACAAGTACTGCCATTTATCAAGTAAGTACTAGTTTCTCCTAAAAGCCTCTGCTAAGATTCTCTCTCTCTCTCTCTAAATATTATAAAGGAGAAAAGGGTTGGGGTAACACTGTTAAAATTATATACATTATACCTTATCTGTAGTTCTGACCCATCTTTCTTTCACCTGTCTCCTAAACCAAGCCTGATAGGGCAGGCCGACTGAGTAGTGCGGGACTGCCTAAGTACTTATTCTCATAAGGAGCTAATAAGGACTCATATGTAGAGAAATGACCATTTATTTGGGATCTGGGACAAGGCTTTGCTAAATATTCTATGTAGGAGTCTTGTTTACCATTTTGGTTCTTTTGATGTCACTGATTGTGTGAAATTGTTACTTAGGTCATAAACCCATAGAAATGTTATGGCAGGCAGGTATATTGCCCTTAATAAGAGGCTTGATTCAGAGTAACTATTACCAAGGCCAGCAATACTGTACAGGTTTCCACACTTCAGAGAGCAGTTGTTCTCAGAAATTCCCTTCCAAAACACATTGGGTCTCACTATCTTGGCATGCTCATGAGCTGTTGTCTTACAGTATCTCAGTAATGGGACAGCTCTATTCTATAAATAGCTTCAGAAAATAACTTCATAAACACAATGCAATTATACAAATAAGATTTAAAACTACTTTGAAAAAGACAGGTTTGAACTAATTTGATTAAAGTCATAAATTATTGTTTAACTATTTCCTTGTTACCATTCATGGTTTGACACTTGTGGAGCACACTGATGTTAATATAATGCATTAGGGAGAATTCCCCTCCTGAGAGCCAGTGTAGCTTAGCAAAGTGATATTTAATGTTTTCTATGATATTTATTTAACTAAAATGGCTGATTAGATGTTAAACAGAATAGAGGTTAATGATCTTTGTTATTGGTATTATAAAAAATTTTTAAAAAGAATAAAATAGGGTTAATGATGTATGCCATTATTGTTATTATGGGGATTAAAAACATGCAGTTGTTGGCTGCTGTGAAAAAATAGGCACCAAGCTGTGAGTAATTAGCAAAAGTATATTATCTTCTAACCTTATAATTAATTACTTTGTTTGGCTCTATTACTTTTTAATGATGGTCTTCATTGGCTTCATGTAAATCTGTACATAATTTTAAATCTAAGTGATAGAAGCAAACTCTTGATGATTTTCTACATCTGAGAAGGAACCAATGCAATCTATAGCCAATACTAAAGACAATACCTCGGAAGAGATGACAGAACCAACAACTTCTAGACATGGTGAAGTCAGGGGAGACCTACTGGAAGAAGCTTTGGAGATACTAGTTTTGGGAACAATCAAAACTTCTGACCCTTTGACCACCTCCACCAACCCAGGAATGCTCTTTTGTTCTTTAGATTGTTCAATAAAAAGACTTTTGTTTTCTTTTGTTTTTCTTTTCCATATGCATTATTTTTAGGGTTGCCAGATTTAGGAAATCAAAGTACCAGGTGCCCAGCTACATTTAAATTTTAGATAAACTATGAATAATATTTTAATATAAGTGCTTCCATGGAATATTTGAGACCTACTTATACTAAAAAATTATTTATTATTTACATGAAGTTCAAATTTAACTGGGAATCCTGTGTTTTACCTGGTAACCCTAATTATTTTAAGCTTCCTGGATTTTATTGCACTAGCATTGGTTAATAAATTCACACATTAGATTTGAAATGAAATATCCTCAAAGGCATAAAAATGCAAGTATTCTTCCTTTGCAGTTTAATTCAAACTTGTAATGTTTTTCTAAACTAAACCACCCTTTTTGTATACAGAATTCACAAGAACATTTACATCTATGTATAGAGCGTGTTTCTGTATTGTTGGCCTACATACATTTCTAAATAAGGGTGCCTTTTCCTAAGTTCTTTATGTCACTGTTATCATAGCTAGAAATTCTATGCTAGAGGAGTATGATTGAGTGGAGTAAACAAGGGTGGATACCATACAATAGTGAAAAGTGTGTTGAAGGTTATTTACCTGTTGCTGACTGGTCATCCTTCGACATTCCCTCTGGCCTGCATCCCTATTCCTGGTAACAATACAAGTAGTGTTCAAAGAATTATAGATTTCTAATTGCTTTTGGGGGAGATTACTAATACATAGTCTTTCTGTTCTTTTCTCAAAGAACTAATGAGAGATCTGCTAAGGCAGTTTGGGATATTTGGGTTCTGATGATGTTTACAAAGCTAATTTTTTATTTTTTTTTACCGTACGCGGGCCTCTCACTGTTGTGGCCTCTCCTGCTGCGGAGCACAGGCTCCGGACGCGCAGGCTCAGCGGCCATGACTCAGGGGCCCAGCCGCTCCGTGGCATGTGGGATCTTCCCAGACCGGGGCACGAACCCATGTCCCCTGCATCGGCAGGCGGACTCTCAACCGCTGCGCCACCAGGGAAGCCCTACAAAGCTAATTTTTAAAGTTAGTTTGCCAAAGTAAATATTTTACATCATTGCATTATTATGTGCTCAGTGTCCAGAGAGGAACATTTTGGGGGGTAAATATGCTTGATTTAGTCCTCTTTAAGTTGTTAGTTGGATTTTGAATGTTTGCTTCTAATTATATGTTATTCTAGTGGGATGGACATATAGGCTGTCTGAGTTTGTCTTTTCTTCTTAATTTGTTAGACTCCATATCTTTGGAGGAAATGGAGAAATGAATTTATCCTTGATCTTGGTCCAATTTGGATGCAGACCAACAAAGGTGTGAGCTCTCAGGAGGCATAATCATTTATTTTTGTGTTGCTATCAGAGAAGAGTGTTGTGTAAAAAGAATCCATGCATCTCTAATATTTACACATGAGTTAAACATGTTGACTTCTATCCTTATGTTTCAGTTGACATTTGTTTACAGGCAAGTTTTCTTAAACTTGTCGATATATTTTGTATTCATATTGAGACATGAAAAACTCAAAGTCTTTGTGTTAATTCAGTCATTCAATCAAAATTTAATTTTTACTTAATACCTTTTAGTCATTGAATGCTGTGTGGTGGAAGAGCTACACCTAGGTCAAACCACATGAAATTGATAATATTAGTCTGGGTTTTTTTTTTGTTTTTTTGTGGTACGCGGGCCTCTCACTGTTGTGGCCTCTCCCGTTGCAGAGCACAGGCTCCGGACACGCAGGTTCAGAGGCCATGGCTCACGGGCCCAGCCGCTCCGCGGCATGTGGGATCTTCCCCTCCGCGGCATGTGGGATCTTCGCCTCCGCGGCATGTGGGATCTTCCCGGACTGGGGCACGAACCCGTGTCGCCTGCATTGGCAGGTGGACTCTCAACCACTGCGCCACCAGGGAAGCCCCTTAGTCTGTTTTTTATCAACAAAAATGATAATTCATATGGTACATTCAAATATAAGTTCTTTTGTCTTCTCTGGAGAAGCTTGGGATATCAGCAGTATAATATGTGGTAATATATGGAAAATTGTAGTTGTGTAGGTCAATGCTTTTCACATTTTTGTCATCCATATGAGTACCATTTGTCTACTTAATTTTTTTCAATGACTCACTTTTTAAGACAAATAAATGATTTTAAGAAGTACTACTCATTAAAGCATGCTAGTTTAAAATGCTAGCTATGAATTTTCTAGTAGCTCTCATGTTTATCAGTGTACCACAAAATTTTCCTTACCTGAGTGAGTCATGTATCATACCTTGAAAAACCACCAGTACTGACAGAAAATGCTACAGGAGTTCTGCTACATTGGTCGTTTTTTAACGTTTCTGGAAATTAAGGCAGAGGTATAGGCCTCCAAAGAGAAATTTCTGTTTTTAATAATACATAAATCTGAAAGAAAAATAGAGATGACAAATCTCCCCTAAATTTTATATTACATTATAAGATATATTAGGTTGAAACATTAGAAATCAGCATTCGTATCGATAAAAAATGTTTGCATGTTGGCAATTTTATATAGTTTAATCTAGTATGTAATGGAAAGTATTCCTTTCCCTGAGGAACGTTAAACCAACATTATAGTTGGATTATCTTTGAAGAGGTGCAATATTTTTCTCAGAGGGGTTTCCTACTGTGCATTGCCACAGGTAGCTTGTTGAAGGAACTCATTCCCTGGGCCATATCACAGTAGTATTTGCAGTGACCTTTTATATAAGGCAAGTGAAACCTATGCAGGTTGTAGTGGGACTAGATGAAGTAGCAGACCAGCTTATGTTTACAAATATTCTACTCTGATTAGGTGAGACATCTACAAAGAAGATCACCTCTTAACAGATAGATCATTTGCCTCCTATCCACAGCCAGCCAAGTGGATAGAAGTATATCAACATAGCTGGGAGCAATCATCATCTTGCTAAGTATATGGAAGGCAGACAGGCATGAGATATGCGCACATGAACTGTCCTCTTTCAAAGGTCAAATCGCTACATTGCTAGTGTATGCTTGAATGCAGAATGCACAAATGTCCTGAGTTTAATTTTTCTGATGTCACAATTTGGATCCTATAATATGTAGTGACACTGGAAGATAGTAAGAAAATAAGAGATTTCAGTAGCATGAAAAAGATCTTGCTACCTTCTGCAAAGCGAAAATAGCTATGAAAACATGCCTAATTATTTTTATACAATTTTTTCTCTTCAACAGGTGTTTGTCATTATTTCTCTTTTTAAACAGAGGACTTTTTTTTTGAAATTGAGCTACAATTATGAATACAATGATCTAAATGAAAGGCTTTATACAGAGAGAAATTCATGTAGTGTTAGCCATATGAAATAATTAATTCACATTTGGTAAAGATACTGTTTCACTATATTCTATAATTCTCTTTTGGGGAATGATACTCAGGATATTTTTCCAGTGAGAAGACATAATTCTGGTTGCAGAAGTGGAAGAGGTGAAATAAGATGTGCTAAACGAAGTATAGAATTTAAATTGTTCAACCCGTAGAAAGTGTCCAATAATAATTGCTTTATTTAAATACATACTTCAAGATTATTTGAAAGTGATAAAGTCAACTTTAATAATTTATCTATTTTTATTAAAAGCAACTTTCTAAAAGTTTCTTTTTTTAAAATTTAGGTACAGCTCAATCAGAGACAACATTCTGAACAACTTAAATCCATTTGTGTATAAAGAATATAAATGACTAATATTAGATATTTTCTACAGGTTCTATTCTGGATTAATACACACACAAAAATTTTAGTATAAAATAACTGAGTAGGGGGTTCTTAACTATTGTACCTAATAATTCTTGAGTATAATATTTTCAGTTATTACCTGAACTTATAGTCTTTGAATTATTAAAAAATTTTAACCCATATATGATGTGAAAATAAATCTCTGATTTGAAAGAATGATTTGCTATTTCTTGCATATTTTGTAACATGATGTATCACTGAGGAATGCTTCTTTCATAAGTATATGTAGAATGAAAACATGGCAGTTGTACATTCAGTTGTTAAATGAAGTTTTATGAGAAAATATTGGTATCTGTACTAAACCTGTGTTACTGAATATATCCTGTTAGAAGTTTATGTGAATGATTTTTGAATGGAACATCTATAGTTATCAAAATATTTAAGCAAAAGGAGCTGAGGTATCTTTGCTAATTATTCCAAGATTTTTACAGAGTATCAGTTTTCTTGGAAATATTACAATGCTGTTTTCCATGTCCTGTTAGATGAAAGTACAGGTGCTTTATGGCTTGATTACTCATCTATAAATTCTATTTCAATAGATATTAACAATGTAGAATTGTGTATTTAAAATATCATGATCATTTAGTAGTTTAAAAAAATCTGAGGTTTTAGGCACTGATAAATTTTCATTCCCATTTATTTATTAAAATGCATTAAAATTCTGTTATAATGGTTATGGGAATATAATGAAAATAAACATGTTTTGGTAGAAATGTATTTATTGTTCTAGTCTAATGAAAAATTGTAATTTATGACATTTATGAAGGGGTGGTAGTGGAAGGACAACATTAGCAAGTAATTGTTTTTCAATCATTCTTACAAATGATTTTGAAAACATTAGGTTAAATATAAAATTTAGAAGGAAAAATGTGCACTACCTCTACCCGCATTAGCCATGAGTTCCTTTGGCTAAGGTCTTATTGTTTTCATTCCTGTGTTAGATAATGATTGCATAATTTTCAAAATATCCAGAATATTAATGCATAACAAACACAAATATGTTTAAAAATGTTTGAGAAGGTTATATATTCTTCACAGGATGGAAATGGGTTAGCAAATCATTCTTTCAAATCAGAGATTTATTTTCACATTATATATTTAAAGCTGTAACTCAGGGTCTCTGCTTGTTTTGCTTTCTTCCATTATCAGCAATAATCTTAAAAATCTTTAACCTTTCACAGTACAGGTTCAGTATTAGCTGTCAGATACCATGTTTCACAGGTTAATTTTCTGTTAATTTTTGAACTTTTGTCAGCAGTCATGACATAATAACTCTTTAATTTCTTCAATGAAGTGCAATGTCAGAAAAATTTATTTCTTGTTTGGATTTGTGTTTCGTAGCACCATGCCCAGTATAGTAAATTCTCATATATGATACTGGAATCATACTTGGTATATAACAGTTATTGAGTGTATATAAGTTAGAATGCAGGGTTCATCCTGCCTGGTTTTATTTTTATTTATCACAAATCTTGTATGTCTATGCCATATCTGCCCCCTTCTGTTTAATTATTAGGTAGAAAACAATCTTGACAGCAAATAGTACATAAAATAGTATAAGTTAAATTTAAGGCAGTTTAGGTACAAGTAAGTAGTTAATATACTTTTTCAACACAGTTAAATTTATAAACCTGATTCTATGTGTATATGTGAATATAAAGCTATCATATGGAAAAATATTGTCTTGAAGATAAAAGCTTCACCTCTATCATGTGCATTGGTGAAGAAAATATTAATCTTTATAAATAGCAAACTTTAGAGTTACTAGTTATTTTATTATGAAAATAATATAGAAATGAGTTTAATTAAGTTTGGATGTCAGCAGCACAATATTTTCAGAAAAGAAGTAGTTTCTAAGGTTAACTTAAGAATATAGTAGAGTTACATAAAATAATTTTTCAAGAATAGAAAAAGAAATATGGGACTGCCATTTTTGGCATTATGAAGCACAGGAAGCTTAGAAATTTCATTTGTATATAATATCTTGTGGTTTGGAACAGTGTCTTTGAAAGAGATTATGTGTTTAGAAACTTATATAATTTTTTTGAAGGCTATGTAGTTTTATTTATTTATTTTTTTAACATCTTTATTAGCGTATAATTGCTTTACAATGGTGTGTTAGTTTCTGCTGTATGACAAAGTGAATCAGCTATATGCATACGTATATCCCCATATCTCCTCCCTTTTGCATCTCCCTCCCACCCCTCTGGGTGGACACAAAGCACCGAGCTGATCTCCCTGTGCTATGCGGCTGCTTCCCACTAGCTATCTATTTTACATTTGGTAGTGTATATATGTCAATGTTACTCTCTCACTTCGTCCCTACTTACCCTTCCCCCTCCCTGTGTCCTCAAGTCCATTCTCTACATCTGAGTCTTTATTCCTGTCCTGCCCCTAGGTTCTTCAGAACCTTTTTTTTTTTATATTCCATATATATGTGTTAGCATACGGTATTTGTTTTTCTCTTTCTGGCTTACTTCACTCTGTATGGCAGTCTCTAGGTCCATCCACCTCACTACAAATAACTCAATTTCACTTATTTTTATGGCTGAGTAATATTCCATCGTATATATGTGCCACATCTTCTTTATCCATTCATCTGTCGATGGACACTTAGGTTGCTTCTGTGTCCTGGATATTGTAAATAGTGCTGCAGTGAACATTGTGGTACATGATTCTTTTTGAATTATGGTTTTCTCAGGGTATATGCCAGGTGGTGGGATTGCTGGGTCTTATGGTAGTTCTATTTTCAGTTTCTAAAGGAACCTCCATATTGTTCTCCATAGTGGCTGTATCAATTTATGTTCCCACCAACAGTGCAAGAGGGTTCCCTTTTCTCCACACACTCTCCAGCACTTACTGTTTGTAGATTTTTTGATGATGGCCATTCTGACTGCTGTGAGGTGATACCTCATTGTAGTTTTGATTTGCATTTCTCTAATGATTAGTAATGCTGAGCATCCTTTCATGTGATTGTTGGCAATCTGTATATCTTCTTTGGAGAAATGTGTATTTATGTCTTCTGCCCATTTTTGGATTGGATTGTTGGTTTTTCTGACATTGAGCTGCAAGGGCTGCTTGTATATTTTGGAGATTAATCCTTTGTCAGTTGATTCGTTTGCAAATATTTTCTCCCATTCTGAGGGTTGTCTTTTCACCTTGTTTATGGTTTCCTTTGCTGTGCAAAAGCTTTTAAGTTTCATTAGGTCCCATTAGTTTATTTTTGTTTTCATTTCCATTTCTCTAGGAGGTGTGTCAAAAAGGATATTGCTGTAATTTATGTCTTAGAGTGTTCTGCCTGTGTCTTCCTCTAAGAGTTTGATAGTGTCTGGCCTTACATTTAGGTCTTTAAGCCATTTTGAGTTTATTTTTGTGTATGCTGTTAGGGAGTGTTCTAATTCCATTCTTTTACATGTAGCTATCCAGTTTTCCCAGCACCACTTATTGTAGAGGCTGTCTTTTCTCCATTTTATATTCTTGCCTCCTTTATCAAAGATAAGGAGACTATATGTATGTGGGTTTATCTCTGGGCTTTCTACCCTGTTCCATTGATGTATATTTCTGTTTTTGTGCCAGTACCATATTGTCTTGATTACTGTAGCTTTGTAGTATAGTCTGAAGTTCAGAGGCCTTATACCTCTAGCTCTGTTTTTCTTTCTCAAGATTGCTTTGGCTATTCAGGGTATTTTGTGTTGCCATACAAATTGTGAAATTTTTTGTTCTAGTTCTGTGAAAAAAGCCACTGGTAGTTTCATAGGGATTGCACTGAATGTGTAGATTGCTTTGGGTAGTATAGTCATTTTTACAATGTTAATTATTCCAATCCAAGAACATGGTATTTGTCTCCATCTGTTTGTATCATCTTTAACTTCTTTCATCAGTGTCTTATAGTTTTCTGCATACAGGTCTTTTGTCTCCTTAGGTAGGTTTATTCCTAGGTATTTTATTCTTTTTATTGCAGTGGTAAATGGGAGTGTTTCCTTATTTTCTCTTTCAGATTTTTCGTCATTAGTGTATAGGAGTGCAAGAGATTTCTGTCCATTCATTTTGTATCCTGCAACTTACCAAATTCATTGATTAGCTCTAGTAGTTTTCTGGTAGCATCTTTATGATTCTCTATGTATAGTATCATGTCATCTGCAAAGAGTGACAGCTTTACTTCTTCTTTTCTGATTTGGATTCCCTTTATTTCTTTTTCGTTTCTGTTTTCTGTGGCTAAAACTTCCAAAACTATGTTGAATAATAGTGGTGAGAGTGGATAACCTTGTCTTGTTCCTGATCTTAGAGGAAATGGTTTCACGGTTTTTTTTTTTGTTTTTTTTTTTTTTGCAGTACGCGGGCCTCTCACTGTTGTGGCCTCTCCTGTTGCGGAGCACAGGCTCCGGACGTGCAGGCTCAGTGGCCATGGCTCACGGGCCCAGCCGTTCCGTGGCATGTGGGATCCTCCCACACCGAGGCACAAACCCGTGTTCCCTGCATCGGCAGGCGGACCCTCAACCACTGCGCCACCAGGGAAGCCCAGGTTTCAGTTTTTCACCATTGAGAACGATACTGGATGTGGGTTTGTCCTATATGGCCTTTATTATGTTGAGGTAAGTTCCTTCTCTGCCTACTTTCTAGAGGGTTTTTATCATAAATGGGTGTTGAATTTTGTTGAGAGCTTTTTCTGCATCTGTTGGAGATGATCATATGGTTTTTCTCCTTCACTTTTTTCATATGGTTTATCACATTGATAGATTTGCATATATTGAAGAATCCTTGCATTCCTGGGATATACCCCACTTGATCATGGTGTATGATCCTTTTAATGTGCTGTTGGATTCTGTTTGCTAGTATTTGGTTGAGGATTTTTGCATCTATGTTCATCAGTGATATTGGCCTATAGTTTTCTTTATTTGTGACATCTTTTTCTGGTTTTGGTATCAGGGTGAAGGTGGCCTCGTAAAATGAGTTTGGGAGTGTTCCTTCCTCTGCTATATTTTGGATGAGTTTGCGAAGGATAGGTGTAAGACCTTCTCTAAATGTTTGATAGAATTCGCCTGTGAATCCGTCTGGGCCTGGGGTTTTGTTTGTTAGAAGATTTTTAATCACAGTTTCAATTTCAGTGCTTGTGATTGGTCTTTCATATTTTCTATTTCTTCCTGGGTCAGTCTTGGAAGGTTGTGCTTTTCTAAGAATTTATCCATTTCTTCCAGGTTTTCCTTTTTATTGTCGTATAGTTGCTTGTAGTAATCTCTCACGATCCTTTGTATTTCTGCTGTGTCAGTTGTTACTTCTCCTTTTCATTTCTAAGTCTATTGATTTGAGTTTTCACCCTTTCTTTCTTAATGAGTCTGGCTAATGGTTTATTAATTTTATCTTCTCAAAGAACCAGCTTTTAGTTTTATTGGTCTTTTGCTATTGTTTCCTTCATTGATTTTTCATTTATTTCTGGTCTGATCTTTATGATTTCTTTCCTTCTGCCTACTTTGGGCTTTTTGTGTGTTTCTTTCTCTAATTGCTTTAGGTGTAAGATTAGGTTGTTTATTTGAGATGTTTCTTGTTTCTTGAGGTAAGTTTGCATTGCTATAAACTTCCCTCTTTGAACTGCTTATGCTGCCTCCCATAGGTTTTGGGTTGACGTGTTTTCATTGTCATCTGTTTCTAGGTTTTTTTTCATTTCCTCTTTGATTTCTTCAGTGATCTCTTGGTTATTTAGTAGTGTATTGTTTACCCTCCATGTGTTTGTATTTTTTACAGATTTTTTCCTGTAATTGATATCTAGTCTTATAGCACTGTGGTTGGAAAAGATATTTGATACCATTTGAATTTTCTTAAATTTACTGAGGCTTGATTTGTGACCTAAGATATGATTTATCCTGGAGAATGTTTCATTAGCACTGTTGTTGGAAAAGATATTTGATACCATTTGAATTTTCTTAAATTTACTGAGGCTTGATTTGTGACCTAAGATATGATTTATCCTGGAGAATGTTTCATGAGCACTTGAGAAGAAAGTGTATTGTGTTGTTTTTCGATGGAATGTCATATAAATATCAATTAATTCCATCTGGTCTAATGTGTCAATTAAAACTTGTGTTTCCTTATGTATTTTCATTTTGGATGATCTGTCCTTGGTGAAAGTGGGGTGTTAAAGTCCCCTACTATGATTGTGTTACTGTCAATTTCCCCTTTTATGCCTGTTAGCATTTGCCTTATGTATTGAGGCCCTCCTATGTTGGGTGCATAAATATTTACAATGGTTGTATCTTCTTCTTGCATTGATCCCTTGATCATTATGTAGTGTCCTTCTTCATCTCTTGTAATAGTCTTTATTTTAAAGTCTATTTTATCTGGTATGAGAATTGCTACTCCAGCTTCCTTTTGATTTCCATTTGCGTGGAATATTGTTTTCATCCCCTCACTTTCAGTCTGTATGTTTCCTTAGGTCTGAAGTGGGTCTCTTGTAGACAGCATATATACTGGTCTTGTTTTTGTATCCATTCAGCTAGTGTATGTTTTGGTTCGAGCATTTAATCCATTTACATGGAAGGTAGTTATCAATATCTATTTTCCTATTACCATTTTCTTAATTGTTTTTGGTTTTTTTGGAAGGTCTTTTCCTTCTCTTGTGTTTCCTGCCTAGACAGGTTCCTTTAGCATTTGTTGTAAAGCTGGTTTGGTGGTGCTGAATTCTCTTAGCTTTTGCTTGTCTGTAAAGATTTTAATTTCTCTGTCAAATCTGAATGAGATGCTTGCTGGTAGAGTAATGTTGCTTGTAGGTTTTTCCCTTTCATCACTGTAAATATGTCCTGACACTCCCTCTGGCTTGCAGAGTTTCTGCTGAAAGATCAGCTGTTAACCTTATGGACATTCCCTTGTATGTTATTTTTTGCTTTTCCCTTCCTGCTTTTAATATTTTTTCTTTGTATTTAATTTTTGATAGCTTGATTAATATGTGTCGTGGCATGTTTCTCCTTGGATTTATCCTGTATGGGACTCTCTGTGCTTCCTGGATTTGATTGATATTTCCTTTCCCATATTAGGGAAGTTTTCAACTATAATCTCTTCAAATATTTTCTCAGTCCCTTTCTTTTTCTCTTCTTCTCCTGGGAGCCCTATAATTCGAATATTGGTGTGTTAAGTGTTGTCCCAGAGGTCTCTGAGAGTGTCCTCAATTCTTTTCATTCTTTTTTCTTTATTCTGCTCTGCGGTAGTTATTTCCACTATTTATGTTCCAGGTCACTTATCTGTTTTTCTGCCTCAGTTATTCTGCTATTGATTCCTTCTAGAGAATTTTTAATTTCATTTATTGTGTTTTTCATCGTTTGTTTGCTCTTCAGTTCTTCTATGTCCTTGTTAAACGTTTCTTGTATTTTCTCCATTCTATTTCCAAGAAGTTGAATCATCTTTACTATCATTACTCTGAATTCTTTTTCAGGTAGACTGCCTATTTCCTCTTCATTTGTTTGGTCTGGTTTTTGTTTGGTGGTTTTTTACCTTGCTCCTTTTTAACCACCATTTGTTTGGTGGTTTTTTACCTTGCTCCTTCATCTGTTATGTATTTCTCTGTCTTCTCATTTTGCTTACCTTTCTGTGTTTGGTGTTTCCCTTTTGCATGCTGCCAGTTTGTAGTTCCCTTTGTTTTTGGTGTCTGCCTCCAGTGGGTAAGGTGGTTTTGGTGGGTTGTGTTGGCTTCCTGGTGGAGGGGACTGGTACCTGTGTTTTGGTGGATGAGGCTGGATCTTGTCTTTCTGGTGGAGAGGACCACATCCAGTGGTGTGTTTTGGGGTGTCTGTGACCTTATTATGATTTTAGGTGCTCCTATCTGCTAATGGGTGAGGTTGTGTTCCTGTCTTTCTAGTTGTTTGACATGGGGTGTCCAGCACTGTAGATTGCTTGTCGTTGAGTGGAGCTGAGTCTTAGTGTTGAGATGGAGATCTCTGTGAGAGCTTTTGCTGTTTGATATTATATGGACCTGGGAGGTCTCTGGTGAACCAATGTCCTGATCTCAGGTCTCCCACGTCAGAGGATCTGGCCTGACACCTGGCCAGAGCACCAAGACCCTGTCAGCCACACAGCTCAGAAGAAAAGGTAGAAAAATTGAAAGAAAGAAAGAAAGAAAAATAAAATAAAATAAAGTTGTTAAAATAAAAAAAATTAAAAGGTAATAAAGAAAAGAAAGAAAGAAAGCGAGCAATGAAACCAAAAAACCAATCCACCAATAATAAGAAGCACTAGAAACTATACTATAAAAACAAAAAACGGACAGACAGAACCCTAGGACAAATGACAAAAGTAAAGCTATACAGACAAAATCACACAAAGAAGCATACACATACATACTCACAAAAAAAGAAATATATGTCTATATATATATAAAAAAAGGAAGAGAGTAACCAAATCATTAAACAAATCTACCAATGATAATAAACTCTAAATACTAAACTAACATAAACATAAAACCAGAAAAATTAGTTGCAGAAAGCAAACCCCAAATCTACAGTTGCTCCCAAAGTCTATTCCAGAGATGCAGGGTACATCAAGTTTCCTGTGAAGATTTAATCTGCTGTTCCTGAAGCTGCTGGGAGAGATTTCCCTTTCTCTTCTTTGTTGGCACAGCTCCTGGGGATCAGCTTTAGATTTGGCCCTGCCCCTGTGTGTAGGTTGATGGCATCTGTTCCCTGCCCAGAGTGGATGGGGTTAAAGTAGCAGCTGATTAGGGGCCTCTGGCTCACTCAGGCCATGGGGAGGGAGGGGTATGGAATGCAGGGCGAGCCTGTGGCAGCAGAGTCCGGTGTGATGTTGCAACAGCCTGAGATGCGCTGTGTGATCTCCCGGGGAAGTTGTCCCTGGATCACGGGACCCTGGTAGTGGCAGGGTGCACAGGCTCCTGGGAGGGGTGGTGTGGATAGTGACCTGTGCTTGCACACAGGATTCTTTGTGACTGCAGTAGCAGCCTTAGAGTCTCATGCCCGTCTCTGGTGTCTGCGCTGATAGCCGCGGCTTGTGCCCGTCTCTGGAGCTCATTTAGGTGGTGCTCTGAATCTCCTCTCCTTGTGCACCCCAAAACAATGGTCTCTTGCCTCTTAGGCAGTTCCAGACTTTTCCCCGGACTGCCTCCCTGCTAGTTGTGGTGCACTAGCTCCCTTCAGGCTGTGTTCACTCAGCCAACCCCAGTCCTCTCCCTGGGATCTGACCTCCGAAGCCTGAGCCTCAGCTCCCAGCCCCGACCCACCCCAGCAGGTGAGCAGACAACACTCTCAGGCTGGTGAGTGCTGGTCGGCACCGATCCTCTACGCAGGAATCTCTCCGCTTTGCCCTCTGCATCCCTCTTGCTGCGTTCTCCTCTGTGGCTCTGAAGCTTCCCCCCTGCCCACCCCACTTCTCCTTCAGTGAAGGGTCTTCCTAGTGTGTGGAAGCTTTTCTTCCTTCACAGCACCCTCTCAGAGATGCAGGTTTCATCCCTATTCTTTTGTCTCTGTTTTTCCTTTTTTCTTTTGCCCTACCCACGTATGTGTGGATTTTCTTGTCCTTTGGGAAGTCTGAGGTCTTCTGCCAGCATTCAGTAGGTGTTCTGTAGGAGCTGTTCCACATGTAGGTATAGTTTTGATGTATTTGTGGGGAGGAAGGTGATCTCACGTCTTACTCCTCTGCCATCTTGAAGGCACCTCCAGCCTTGACCTCAGTTTTATTATTTTAAAATATCAATATACATCTTGCAAAAAGCTTCTAAAAGCTAGTGTTTCCAGGTGATATTTTTTAAGTTAATTTTATTCTGTGGATAAGGAAAATACCATTCTTAAAGCTTAAACATATGCCCTGTCATATAGAATTCAAGCAGAGGCAGTACAAACTTATCTTCAGCTTAATATATCAATATATGAACATAAATAATTACAGATATGTTCATGTACATGGGTTAATGTACACATATTTCATAGCTCTCTTTGCTGGGATGGTCTAGAAGCAGTGATACCCCAGTAGAAACAAGCTATCCAGTGTCCAGATCTTGGTTTCTAAGTTCCACTGGAACCCATTCTTCAATAAAATGAACCTTTGAAAAGAGGCTGAATCTAGGGCTTGCTTGCAAAGCATTGTAAATTAAAAAACAAAAACAATAAAACATGCTTCTTCACCTCAGGTAATTTGAGAAGCTTTGGTCTAGAACTTCAGGTTTAACAGGCCGATGCACTGCTCAGAGGTAGGAGACAAAATGATGGGTTTACAAAAATTAGGAGATCATATCTGATATTCTTGCAAAGGTGATCTGTTCAGTGGATAAACCACAGTAACAATAACAAAAAGCAAATAATGAAAAATAAACCATGTCAATATAAAGCTGCTCTGCAGAGTGGCATTGTGAGGATACTTCGGCTCTGGGTGAATGGAGAAAGTCTCCCATGAGAATCCCTAAGAATTCTTTCCTATTGTTGGTTTGAGGCTTCAAGCCATATTACCTATGTGGTCCCACAAAAAAGCAAAAAATTAAGTATAAAATGTTTCTGGTATAAAGTTCTCCAGATGTAACTCTCTCTTCAAATAATACAAGGACCTAGGCTTGCTTTATTCTAATTAGCTCCCTTCCAACTTATATGCTATTATTGTTCAAATTAGTGATACTATTAACCTTAGAACCTTTTAAGTAACAAATTAAATATCTGGGGTAACCACTAAATGAATAGGAATTAAAGACTGAGCTGTGAAACTAGTAGAGGAAAATGTAATAAGAAACACAGAAAAAATTGATAGAAATAATTCCAAATATTTCATGTCGACAACACAACAAATGTAAATAGACTAAATTCTTCAGTAAAATAAAAGATTATCAAAATGGAAATACAAAGAAAATCTGGCTATATGTTCTAAATAAGAGACACAAGTAAAATATAAAAACAAAGAAAGGTTCAAAGTAAAAGGTACAAAGAAAGATATACCAAGCACATTCTATACAAAACAAAGTGTGTATAGTTGTATTGAAAGAGGATGAAATAAATTGTAAGGTACAAACATCTCTGGAAATAAAGAGGGTAACAACATTTTGCCTCCTGTCTCTGAGCAATGTATCTGGCTTGTTAAACCTAAGCTCTAGGACATATCAAGACAAAATAAACCTGTAATAAGACAATTTGGTATTTGTGCAGAGATGGAAAACTATATTGACGAATCAGAGAACCCAGAAATAAACTGGTGTATATATTAACATTTGATACAGGTGAAAGTTGGCATTGGGAAAGGGTGGCTTATTAAATTCAGGAACATTATATCTATAGCTCACAGCATCCACAGAAGTCAATTCTAGATGGACAAAAACTTAATTCTGAAAACCAACTCTTCAAACCTTAGCATCAATGATAGAGAATATCTTTATGCACTTGAAGTAGAGGATACTTTCTTAATATTAAAAAAGCTCAAAACAATGTCAAAAAGTTGATAGTTTTCACCTACATTAAAATTTAGAACTTATGTTCATTGAAAAAATAAAAAGTAAAAAACACATTAGCATATATATGCCATGTATATTCCCATGAATCAAAAGGTAATACATAAACCAACAATCCAGTGAAAAAGTTATGAACAGTTATTTCTTAGAAGGGAAACACAAATTTTAATAAATATATGAAAAGATACTTAAGTTTATTAGTTCTCAGGAAAATATTAAAGGTCCAATGATATACCTACCAGACATAAATTTAAAAGCCGATAAGATCACATATTTTCAGACATGAGGAACAATAGGAACTCTAACACACTGCTGTGGGAATTATAAATTGGTGTATTCTAGAAAACAATTTGCCTTTTCCAAGTAAAGTTTAAAATATACCCTATGACCCAGCAATAGGTCTCCTCAAGTCTCTCTTGTATTGTGATAGGAGGCTCAGACTAGAACATAACCCTCAACACATTTGTCAGCAGTGCATAAATAAAATTTGATATATATCTCAAAACTTAATGTCGAGTGTCAAATCATGTCACAGCAGAGTTTCTTCAGTATGATTTCATGTTTAGTTCAAATTTGGGCCAAAAGGAACAGGTTGTATAAGTATATAGATAAATGTGGCAAAGTCCATAGAGAAAAGAGATAATGAATAATACAAAATTTATTGGTTATCTCTGATGGGGGGAATTGCAAGCAAAGATGACAAAATATGAAGCTTTAGAAAATACAAGGCCCCAACTGCACAAATTGGTTAATGGGAAAACTGGTATACATTTTATGACTACTCTTTGAGCTAGCCATATATGTTAAATATGCTCCTCTTTATGAATATTTAATAATAAAATTAAATTAAAATAAAAGAAATATAGAAATCATGATCTATTTGATATTTTGAAGCCTATATATAATGTCTTATTGGAACACTGGGGTACGTAAATGAACTAATCAATCAAGCAGGAACTGAAAAGGCAAAACAAAGATATTGGGCTTAGTTAGGCCCTAGTTGTCATAGAAAATATGCCTTAATTAATAGATAATCAGGATTCTATTGTATGTTGATAGGGCAATATGCTAAATTATCAGTGGTACCAAGAGAATCAGAGATCTCAAAAAATATTTTTACTGTTATTTTATCTAGTAAATATATAGGTAGATGGTGAGGTTACTTCATCAAGATATCTAAAAAAGATTTGGCTATAAATATGTGAGAAATGGAATAAACATATAAAATTATAATGTTTAGATGATAAATAGTTTAGGGCAACAATGTAAGAGAGATCACAGAAATAGGTCAAGAATATTTAATTTCAGACCCGGCATAACTGACCAGGAGACAAGTTCAGTATGTAAAATACACATTGCCATGAGCTCTCTGTCATTATTTCTAAGTACATATCCAGTTTGACTATACTGACTAAACTTTTTTAGGACTTCAGGGTATTAACAATCATTTGAAACAAAATGACTGGAAAGGTATGTGTGCAGAAAGAATTGGAATCATGATGGGATATTTAAACGTAGCTTGACAAAATTTGCCATTCAAACTTGATCAAAAGGAAAAGCTCCCACTCACATTTTATATGTGATAATAAGTGGAAATGGTCTCATAGATTTTTACTTCTGAGTCTTGTTTGTCTTTAAATGATTGCAGGGAAAAATGTTTAAGATGGCAGAAATTTTTATCAAATTAAAAGAAACTGAAAAATTGCTGTTGAAAAGATGAATGTGCTAGATTTCTTAATCTCACATAATCATTATTCTTAGGGGTATTTTTTGTGCTTTTAGTATTCAAATGTTCTCAACTTTTGATTTGTTGAAAGTCTTTAACAATGTCACAGGGATAAAGCATAACACAAAAGACGGTTGCACCCATAGCTCATGATTTCCATGTATTATTCTGTTTCAGACAATAAACCAAATTCATAGCTTGGTTCTTTATTGAAATTCTTTTCCTTTTCTAATAATAAGAATTTAATTTTATCCCATAACTGCATTTGAGATTAATTGGGACCTTACATTTTAGACTATAGTAACATTTTGGATCATCTATAATATTTGGATGGTTTTGTTTATCATCCAATTATTTTGTTAAATTTACAGTGGACATTTTCATAACAACAAAGGCTTATATGCCAGGTATTGTACAAAATGTGTAACTTTTTATCCTCATGTCAGACCTATAAGATAGGCACAATTTTATATTCTTTTCACTGATGGAAAAATGCGTTTAGAGAGGTTAAATGACCTGCCTAAGATCACACATCTCACATCTAGCAAGTGGTCTGAAACCTATTATGCAACGTCAAAACCATAGTCTTTAAGCATTACACTGCAGTATTTCCTTTCCAGGAGATTTTCTATATATTCATCTTTAATTTCCTTTCTTCTTGTACATTTCTTTCCACCATTTGTTACCTATGTTATGTGTTCATTTTAGTAAACCTATTTTCACCATCCCGTAATAGTAATAGTTCTGTTATCCTTAACCACTGCTCAAGGTTTCTGGAGCAATAATTGGAGGCTTGGAACCAGTGAACTTAAGTTTATACTTAAAATTTACTCAGAAATTGCTCATTTCAGTTTTCTAGTATATGTGGACAAGTTATGTCATCAAAATGTGTTGCTTTATCTACATTTGTCTATTTTCCAAAATTTTAACATGAATATTCATCATGGTTTATCTATTAAAATGTATTTATGTAAATACATCTATCTATATTAGATATCATTTAATTATAGAAATACTATAAAAAAATTTTCCGCCAGAAGAAATAATGCAGTGGGATGTTTGGCTCTGAAAAAGTATTGGAGTCAAAAAGTTCCTAAAATTTTTTCCTTAAACTCTACAATTAAAGATAAACAAAAGTAGATATACATAAATATATTAAAAAGTTGTAGATTTCTGGTTGCTTGAGATAATGATATATTTTCTGATGCGTCCCATTCCAAAGTCTATCTGCTGAAATACAGCACTATAATCTGCTTTCTGAGTCCTATAAGGTGTAGTTTTAAAATTAAGGTCACAAGAAGGTGAAGACAGGCAGTAATACACTTGTTGACCCTTCACAGGAATTCCAGATAAAACCCCAGAAGTTGAGTCAGAGATAATCACAAGATCTGGAATTTACAATAACAAACTCTCCATATATCTACCTGTCAGACTTCTTCCTCTTAGGGAGGGACAAAAGGTCACTAAAATAGCTTTTTTTTCATGAAAATGTTTTTACTCTTCTTTGGAGAGTAATGAGAAGTTATAGTATAAATTATATAGGGATATTAGATTTTTTTTCATTGACACTGTTTATTCTTAAAGGCCCAAATATTAATAACATTTTTTCAGGAAGATTATAGTAGAAGTGGGAAAAAAGTCATAACAAGAACAACAAAAAAGGAAAACAAAAGATTGATTACTGAAGCGAAGATCAAATGTTAGCAAATTTCATAAGATTGAACATGTGAGAAAATTCTAATTTAAATGAAATTCAAAACAAAATCCATGCAATTTTTTCAGTCCTTATGTAGCCATATGCTAAGGTGAGGTAGTGCGATATTAAGTAAAGGCATCACATGCTTCATCCTTTTTCTACTTTTTTCCTAGTAAATAGAAAAAATAATGAAAATACTGCCAGTTATTATTATAATTTTCCTAGCAATAATTCTGTTGATAAAATTCTGTTTTCTTAGGATTTCATAGGCAATAGAAAACAGTGTAGAGTTACATTCTTTTAAGTGTGTTGTCAGTTCTACAATATTAACATCATAATTTTACTTTCCTTTACAAATATGAGATCAGCCATGGTAAGTATTAAAAAAGTAAATCCGTGTTATTATTTCCCATCTCTCTCCACCCTGGGTTTTGGTTTAAAAGACAAATATTATAGAACATTCAATTTATTTTCGTGATCTACAGCATGGATATAAGTCTTAAAATGAACATATACAATATACTTGAATTTGTACATCTTAGTAATGTTTAGTGTTTCTAATGTAACAGAAATGTATAGCATTTCTGAAAAAAACTTTATCATCTAAGAATATGATACATCTATCTTAAAAATTCAATGACATTTTTTTCAAAAGAGAAAAATATAATAATATCTTATTTTCATTTCTTATTATATGATGAGGATTACAGGCAATATTGTTGTTAGAGGCAATCAACATTTTCCAAAAGCCAAGCAAAAGACACATGTTGTCACTTAACCTAAAGGATCTTATCTATCTGATATTCATTCTGTATGGCCTGTGACTTTACATTAATGTGAGATAGAGAGGTAATGGGGAAGGGAACAACATTTATTGAGATGCTATCTCAATGCTATTTTTCATTTTACAGATGAAGCTAAGGGTGTGAGCCATGTTTGTTTTGCTTACTTGTTAACAGAATGAATATTTTTAAATTAAAGAGGAAAACTTTTCAAATCCTTGGACTAATCAATTTACATAAAGCAATTGGAAATGCCATCCGAAACCTAAGTGATATTGTTTGATCTGCCTATTTAAGACAATAATTCTTTTTTTTTTTTTTTTGCGGTACATTGGCCTCTCACTGTTGTGGCTTCTCTTGTTGTGGAGCACAGGCTCCGGACACGCAGGCTCAGCAGCCATGGCACATGGGCCCAGCCGCTCCGCAGCATGCGGCATCTTCCCGGGCCGGGGCACGAACCTGTGTCCCCTGCATCGGCAGGCGGGCTCTCAACCACTGCACCACCAGAGAAGCCCAAGACAATAATTCTTGCTTGTCTTAGGAATGTTTTCCCTAATTATTCTTTGTTTCTCTTAAAAATATGGAAACTTGATTGGTATTGGTTGATTCCTGATTTATAACTTGCATATTCTTCTTGCTTGGTTTATGAATCGTCAGGCTACAGGACAAAAAATAACCAGTAAGATGACTTTCTCCATTTCCTCATGTTTTACTTATAAATTATGTGCATCCTTTCTCCAAAGCTAAACAAAATTTCTTATCCAAATTCCCATTTCTTTTAGGAAGTCTGAATTAACAAGAAATCAAACAATATCACTTTTCTTTTATCTCAGATTTTCTATTTGGAATCAAGTTTGTTTTTGGATCATTTTTATTGTCTCTTCTCGGTTTGTATGACATCCTTAACTCTTCGTTGCATCTGACAAAAGACATGCTCTGTTTTTTTCCTTTTTTTTAAAATTAATTTTTATGTGGAATTCAGATGAGAAAGAATGCAGTATTGCTTTGACTGCCTGCCATAATATAAAATGTAGTAAAATGTACAGCTGGTGATAGTCTAGTTAGAATTTTTTAATGAAATATAAAGGAAAAGATCAAGTGCTTAATTTTTACATGCTGCATTTCATTTAAAAAATTCATGGTATCTTTTTGAATAATTTTTACTCATGCAGATGTTCTGAATATTGGAAACAGACGTTTATTTTATTTCCTTGGTTCCCATTTCACACTAAGCTTTTGCACAAAGAAGGTGGGCTGAATAGCTAAATTATTTGTGAGTCAGGATTCCAAGGGTAATTATTCTCAGATAATTGCCAAATGACTCATGGCAAGACTTTCAATAATGTGTACCTTGGTTTGTCTAGTTCAGATCTGGAGGATACTGGTCGTTTAACGTAATAGAAAAGAACTTTAGGCTATTTAAGAAGACATGCATGTCAGTAAAAATGTGTTGACTCTTAAAGTAATAGACAACCCCATTTATATTATTTCTTAGTTAATGAATCATTGCTGTAAGAACTGTGTTTCACAAATTTCAGAATTTTGAAATTTCTAAATAATCAAAAGTACTTTTTCTTTTTAGCTTAACACACATTATAAGAAATTCAGTCTGAGTCATTTAGAATTAAGTGACTAGAAGTTATAATGGTGATTTAAGCTTTCCCCCCAAATTACCAGTATATAAAAATTTTGGCTCTGCGGCGTGGTCCTCGGAGACGCTTGGCCTTGCCCTGTGCTAGCCATGGCCGACTACCTGAGAGCGGCGGCACGTCCTACATGCCAGACGATAGACTCACTGCACAGCAGCTGTTCAACTGCACGGACAGTCTCACCTACAGCGACTTTCTCATTCTCCCCGGGTACGTCGACTTCACTGCAGACCAAGTGGACCTGACCTCTGCTCTGACTAAAAATATCACTCTGAAGACCCCACTGGTTTCCTCACCCATGGACACAGTCACAGAGGCTGGGATGGCCGTAGTAATGGCGCTTACAGGTGGTATTGGCTTCACCCACTACAACTGTACATCAGAATTCCAGGCCAATGAAGTTCGTGAAGTGAAGAAATATGAGCAGGGATTCATCATGGACCCTGTGGTCCTCAGTCCCAAGGATCGAGTGTGGGATGTCTTTGAAGCCAAGGCCTGGCATGGCTTCTGTGGTATCCCCATCACTGACACAGGCCGGATGGGGAGCCACCTGGTGGGCATCATCTCCTTAAAGGACATTGATTTTCTCAAGGAGGAGGAGCATGACCGGTTTTTGGGAGCGATCTTGATGAAGAGGGAAGACTTGGTGGTAGCCCCAGCAGGCATCACATTGAAGGAAGCAAATGAAATTCTGCAGCGCAGCGAGAAGGGAAAGTTACCCATTGTAAATGAAGATGATAAGCTGGTCGCCATCATTGCCCAGACAGACCTGAAGAAAAACCGAGATTACCCACTGGCCTCGAAAGATGCCAAGAAGCAGCTGCTGTGTGGAGCAGCCATCGGCACTCATGAGGATGACAAGTATCAGCTGGACTTGCTAGTCCAGGCTGGTGTGGACGTGATGGTTTTGGACTCTTCCCAGGGAAACTCCGTCTTCCAGATCAGCATGATCAAATACATCAAAGAGAAATACCCCAGTCTCCAAGTCATTGGAGGCAATGTGGTCACAGCTGCTCAGGCCAAGAACCTCACTGATGCTGGTGTAGATGCCCTGAGGGTGGGAATGGGCAGTGGCTCCATCTGCATCACTCAAGAAGTGCTGGCCTGTGGGCGGCCCCAATCAACAGCAGCGTACAACGTGTCAGAATATGCACGGTGCTTTGACGTCCCTGTCATTGCTGATGGAGGAATCCAAAATGTGGGCCATATTGCCAAAGCTTTGGCCCTTGGGGTCTCCACAGTTATGATGGGCTCCCTCCTGGCTGTTACCACTGAAGCCCCTGGCGAGTTTTCTTCTCTGATGGGATCCAGCTAAAGAAATATCATGGTATGGGTTCTCTCGAAGCCATGGACAAGCATCTCAGCAGCCAGAACCAATACTTTAGTGAAGCTGACAAAATCAAGGTGGCCCAGGGGCTGTCTGGGGCTGTGCAGGATAAAGGATCCATGCACAGATTTGTCCCCTACCTGATTGCCGGCATCTAGCACTCCTGCCAGGACATTGGTGCCAAGAGTTTGACCCAAGTCCAAGCCATGATGTATTCTGGAGAGCTCAAGTTTGAGAAGGGAACATTCTCAGCTCAGGTGGAAGGTGGTGTCCACAGCCTCCACTCATATGAGAAGCGTCTTTTCTGAAAAGGGATACAGCACACCCTTGGCTTTTCAATAAAAGTTTGAAAAAAAAATTTTGACCAATGTCTTACTCTTTAGATAAAGTAGGGGTCCCTGGCTGGATAACTTACAGAGCCATGTGCCTGATAGTCATGGATAACCCATGTGTCAAAGTGATGATTTGCCAGCTTGGTTAATGAATGAATATGCAGAGGACCTCAGGATATGTTTTGTGAGTGATTATCATTATCAGTAATGATGAGAATGAATTTATTGTGAGTTAGGTTACTTTCCGTATTTAATAATCTTCATTTTTCAAAGTTATATCATTCTGGAAAGAAAAATTACTAATGGATTTCTATTTGACAAATCATCTTTTTATAATGCGTATGATCCTTTAAAAAAGAATTATTTTCTCACTGCTATTTATTCTCTCCACATTGACCCTGCTAACAGGAAGAATATATCTGCTTGGGAAAGAGGAATCCCCAAATCTAGGCTTTGTTCTACTCTGTTTCCCACTAATCGATTCAAATAGATGTTAAAAAAAAAAACTCCTCAAAAAAGAAAGTCCATTGTCTTGAATGACTACGTATTCTTGCTATTCATAAATTTCATTCTGTTTTCCTGATTTACCCAAAATAAGGCAGTTTTCCTGTTGAGGTTAATTTAGGATATGTAAAATAACCCCATCCTCTAAAAAACAAGGTTGAAATATTTTATCCTGGATATCAGTGACAGTCATTTGTTTTTCACTATATTTAGATTCTCTCAGTATTCTTCTTAAGTCACAAGTTGATCAAGATTGTGATCTCATTTTGGTATAGTGTAAGGCTGTTGAGATGGAAAAGATTAAAAACCAAAACCAAAACCAAACAATTAAAAAATAACTTGTCCACTGTTTCTGGTCCCAGTTACCATATTGTGGTTAAAAGCAACTCCATATGATCTATCACTCTGATTCGTTTTCCCCTTGATTGTAAATGATAACCCAAACGTTCTTGGGCATACAAAAAAAACCCAAGTTCATTCTAATAAAAAAAGTTTGTGGAAGTGTGTGGGAAGTACAGAATTGAATTAATTCTGTGCCCTTGGAAAATTTTGACATCTGTACCAAATGCAACACGTTTTCATCATTTTTAATATGGCCCCAGAAAGGATATTAGTCCAGTAGATTTCTCAATCCTGTGATAAGGAAAAAAAACTTTTGTTATTTTCTATCATTACTTGCTTCTTTCATCTCTCAATGGTAGCGCTATGGTACAAGGTCGAAAGTGAAGTGGTCAGAGTTGAATAGCAGAGCAGAGTATCATGTTATCTGGATGTCAGTGGTAGGCACAAGTTCACTCAGTGTAGAACCAAGTGAAAAAGACTAGGAGGGATGAGGAAATAGTGCAGGTTGCATAACCATACACACAGATCCATTCAGGAACCAAATAAAGGACCAAAAGCAGTAAAAAGTAAAAACAACAAATTCTGCCATTAAAATTCTCAAATTTCACATTTTTTTCTTGATAAAGAATGGGCATATGAGAAGGCATTTTAAAAATGACAAGTGCTCAGAATTTCAACTATGGAAACACAACTAATTGTCAAAATTGTGAAATATTAGGCTTATTACATTAGTACTTTAGCAGGAAATAAATATTGCCAATGTTTGTGTGTTGGTGAAGCAGGAGTGGAACAGAAAGAAATGTGAAGGAAATTGCGCCTGTATAAAACAAAAATTGAGGGTAGAATTTCATCTTAATGGAATTAAGCAAATATATGTGCGTGTGCAGTCACACGTGTGCATAGCTAAGTAAACACAATGATCAGTTTTGAGTTTAATGGGCTTCCAAGCTCAACAATCAAGCACTATATATATATATATTTTTTTAACATCTTTATTGGAGTATGATTGCTTTACAATGGTGTGTTAGTTTCTGCTTTATAACAAAGTGAATCAGTTATACATATATCCCCACTATATTTTTTAAAGATAGGAAAATGAGATCCAGTAAAGCTGGCTTATCTTACACCTTTGACTCCTGATATGTTCTTCATACTGTACTTCTCCTTGGTGAGTGAGTGAATGAGGCCAAAGTGTGCTTCAATTGTCAGATTTTTATTTTCCCACTTTTCTGACTTCATGCGAGTGATGATCTCCCTGTACCTTTATTTCTAACATTGGGACTAAACTATCGCATCGTCCATCAACCCCTTTCTTAGCATGAATCAGTTAACACCTGTAAATCACTTTAAGTCATTGAGGGAAACGTGCGATGTAAATACAAGGTTAGTTGTGAAAAAAACCCCACAAAACCAGAAGCTAATTTCCTTCAAAAAGCATTGATATTTAAGGAACATAATGCTAGCTTTGTCTAGCTGAGCTGCCAATATTTTGCAAACAGAAGTTTTATTGTGCCAGAGGCAGCAAGAACAGGTGAGCTTTTTCCTAATGAGACAGAGTGAAAAGGAAATATTGAGGCCTTTACCGTCCTAAAAGTGCAGGAGCAATAATGCGGAAAGAGAAGGCAAAGACAGCCAGGATTACTCTGACGATATTTAAGTTTGATTATCCTATTGTGATATCTTAAAATTATAAAGATAAAAACATCAACTTGTGGGTTTTAGACTTGGTTCTCTGACATCAGTGTTCGTAGGAATGGGTCATTGTATCCTTTATCCCCTTAGAATTCAGTAGGTTGTTTGCATATTAATGTTATAGAATAGAGAAATCTTATATACTAGCTTTAACAAAACAAACAGAAGGGCCTCCTTAATTACTCATTTGCTTTCTGTCTTTGAAATTCCCCTTGTATATTAAAAATAACTAATGAAATACCTTGAAAAAAAACAAAGTATTTTTTACCTACTAAATAATGAATAGGGAAGTATGCTTCACGGTGAGCAAGGAATTCAAGATACTTGCTAGTTTTGCTGCAGATCCTCTTTACAAGGCTGATCCATACTGGAAAATACCAAAATGCTGCCTTAATGATAAAACTATCTTGTATAAAAAGCAAAGAAATAGCTTAAGAAAAAAAAGCAGAGAAAGAGGGACAGAGAAAAAAAGGAAGGGAGGAAGGAAAGGACAGAGGGAGAGAAAGAGGAAGGAAGGAGAAAGACAAATAACAAATATCTGCCCTGCTTTAGCATTATTGGGAGGGGGCGGGACAGCATTTACCTCAGAGGGTTTTCACAGTTTTAAGAAGCTCTTAAGGTGGAATTGTTAATACAACGAAGTAGGAGGTCAAAATTCTACATATAATTAATGGTAAAAATGTGAAAAAACTTATTTATACTAGATGGATATATGGAGAGATATATAGGTCCCGTCCTCTTCTCGGCTAGGTAAATAGGGGAATGGATGCCGGGGGGTAAATTTAGTCTAATCTGGTAATTTCAGTCTCATTTGGGTAAGTGCACAATCTTTCCCTTCCCTTTCCTCCTCTTTCCCAAGATGGGATCTGAGTGTATGAGATGGCCTAACACATTCTCGAGGGAAAGGGGTCCTTGGACCCATGAAGTCCGCCGGTTCCTCTGGTTTCTGTGAAAATGTCCCTTTGTGCTTGCCCAGCTGTCTTGGATAAAGTGATGGTCCACAGGTCTGCCGGTCTGGGGCTCTGTTGTTAAAGGCCCAGTGATGCCTCTTTGACATAAATCACAGCAAGATCTTTTCTGACCCACCTTCTAGAGAAATGGAAATAAAAACAAAAATAAACAAATGGAACCTAATGAAACTTAAGAGCTTTTGCACAGCAAAGGAAACTATAAACAAGATGAAAAGACAAACTCTCGGAGTGGGAGAAAATATTTGCAAACGAATAAATGGACAAAGGATTAATCTCCAAAATATATAAACAGCTTATGCAGCTTAATATCAAAAAAACAAACAACCCAATCAAAACATGGGTGGAAGACCTACATAGACATTTCTCCAAAGAAAACATACAGGTGGCCAAGAGGCACATGAAAAGCTGCTCAACATCACTAATCATTAGAGAAATGCAAATCAAAACTACAATGAGGTATCACCTCACACCAATCAGAATGGCCATCATCAAAAACTCTACAAACAATAAATGCTGGAGAGGGTGTGGAGAAAAGGGAACCCTCTTTCACTGTTGGTGGGAATGTAAATTGGTATGGCCACTATGGAGAACAGTATGGAGGTTCCTTAAAAAAATAAAAATAGAATTACCATATGACCCAGCAATCCCACTACTGGGCATATTCCCAGAGAAAACCATAATTCAAAAAGAGTCTTGTACCCCAATGTTCCCGATTGAAGCACTGTTTACAGTAGCCAGGTGATGGAGTCAACCTAAATGCCCATTGACAGATGAATGGGTAAAGAAGACGTGGTACATATATACAATGGAATATTACTCAGCCATAAAAAGGAACTAAATTGGGTCATTTGTAGAGACGTGGATGGACCTAGAGACTGTCATGCAGAGTGAGGTAAGTCAGAAAGAGAAAAACAAATATCGTATATTAACGCATATATGTGGAATCTAGAAAAATGGTACAGCTGAACCGGTTTGCAAGGCAGAAATAGAGACACAGATGCAGAGAACAAGCCTATGGACACCAAGTGGGGAAAGCGGGGTGGTGGTGGTGTTGGGTTGAGTTGGGAGATTGGGACTGACATATATATACTAATATGTATAAAATAGATAACTAATAAGAACCTGTTATATGAAAAAATAAAATGAAATTCAAAAAAAATTCAAGTCACATACCTAGCTTTTATTTTGCAAACTTACGTCTAGGTGAAAGATTAAATGAAAACTTAAAGCCACTGATTTCTACAGAAGATATTGCAACATTACAATATTAAAAGTCAATGTCGGCTAGAGGGGTGGGATAGGGAGGGTGGGAGGGAGGCTCAAGAGGGAGGGGATATGGGGATATATGTATACATATAGCTGATTCACTTTGTTGTACAGCAGAAACTAACACAACATTGTAAAGCAATTATACTCCAATAAAGATATTAAAAAAAAAAAAAAAAGGCCCAGTGATGCATCCTGGCTGCTGTGGCCCTCATTGCAGCCTCACACAGTTCCCCTCTGAGTCTCTGCCTGGACTCACTCTGCAGCAGCCAACTCCCATGATGAGCCTCACTGAGAATCTTGCTGGCTCTCAACTCAGATGTTCTCTGAGTTCCTTCTTCTAGAGACTTCTAGGTCCCATCCATACATAGCATATTAACAAAAATGGTTCAGGAAAACTAAACTCAGGCAACTCTTCTGCCTAATTTCTGTGCTATCACTGTCAAATTAACTTTTCTATGGCCACCTCATTGGTGTGCCTGGAATGGGGTCACCTGTGAACCAGTTTCCTCCTAGAGTCCTTCAGGCTGATATTCACCTCAATTTATCTGATATAACGTCCTCTTTCCAGACTCAATTCAGAGAAGGGAATTCACTTTTCTCAACCCTAATTTCTCATGCTCCCTCCTCCTTTTTCTTCTCAGAACCCTCCAAGGCTGAATGAGGCAAGATTTAAAAAAAAAATACTTCCTCTTACTTTGTTTTGTTTTTGTTTGTCTGTTTTTGTTTCCAGCCTTTAAAAAAAAAATGTATTGGAGTATAGTTGCTTTACAATATTGTGTTAGTCTCTACTGTAGAGCAAAGTGAATCAGCTATACGTATACATACATCCCCTCTTTTTTGGATTTCCTTCCCCTTTAGGTCACCACAGAGCACTGAGTAGAGTTCCCTGTGCTATACAGTAGGTTCTCAATAGTTATCTGTTTTATACATAGTATCAAGAGTGTATATATGTCAATCCCAATCTCCCAATTAATCCCACTCCCCTTTCCCCCTTGGTATCCATACGTTTGTTCTCTATGTCTGTGTCTCTTTCTGCTTTGTTAATAAGATCATCTATACCATTTTTTTCTAGATTCCACATATATGTGTTAATATACGATTTTTTTTTTCTGTTTCTGACTTACTTCACTCTGTATGACAGTCTCTAGGTCCATCCATGTCTCTCAAATGACCCAATTTCATTCCTTTTTATGGCTGAGTAACATTCTATTGTATATATGTAACACATCTTCCTTATCCATTCCTCTGTTAATGGACATTTAGGTTGCTTCCATGTCCTGGCTATTGTAAATAGTGCTGCAATGAACATTGGGGTGCATGTGTCTTTTTGAATTATGGCTTTCTCTGGGTATATGCCCAGTAGTGGAATTTCTGGGTCATATGGTAGCTCTATTTCTAGCTTTTTAAGGAACCTCCATACTGTTCTCCATAGTGGCTGTATCAAGAAAAGGGAACTCTCATACATTGTTGGTGGGAATGTAAATTGATATTCCCTCTTACTTTGTAACTGAGACTTCTTCTATATCCTAGTCTCCTTTTTTCTGAACTTCAGCCTTTTTGCTAAGTATTATTCAAGGATAGGAATGGAAAAGAATGGCCTAAATATCAGGGAAACTTAGTTTGCGAGGTCTTTCCAAAATATCTGACCCATTACATTGCACTAGTAACAAAGCTGCCAAGAAACTGGAGTTTATGGATCATGGAAGGGTGATGTAGGAAAGGGCTTTAGTGACACAAGGCAGCAATGGGGTTAAAGAGGACGTTGGCTGGTCAGAAATTCCACTGGGAGGATTGGCAGAAAAAATTTAAATTGCTTATTAATCTGTGCTGTACTTCTCCATTCTGTGCAAACCTATAATAACATTTTATCACATGCAATAGATGTGATGAAGCAGAGCTCCGTGCTTTGCGTAGACTGGGGCAGGAAGGAGAACAACTCCAGGAAGCAAATGATGAGCAAAGTCCTAGAGAATAAAACAGAGGACGCGAGTTCAAGGGTGATATCATTCAGGAGAATTAAAGCTATTTGCCTTTCTGCCTCCACTACCAAGGCATCTCCTATGAAATTCCCAGAAATGAAAAAGTGAACAAGAAATCCCTCAGTGGTGAAGTTACTGTTTTGTTTTGCTTTGTTTTAATTCTCAAGTTACCTCTACAATGAAACCACATAATCTGGTAAGACACAATTAAAGCACATTTAATTACATAGAGTTTCCTTGAGAGCAGAATTCAATTTAGGACATGTACATCTTTTACATTAGCTAAAAAGGGTCTATTTGCTTTATCTGAATGTATTTCTGAATTGAGTGTCATAATGGGGTACTAGAATAGTACTTTAAAGGTCAGCATCAACCTTAAATATTCTTAGAAAAATACAGTACCAGCAGGTCATCTGATATAAAGGAAAATTACTTTTAGGTCTCTTGATATTCCACCTGTATCTTAAAGTAAGATTTTAAGAGCCTGCAGATTTTACCAAATGTGTTTTGATATCACTGGAAAGATACTTGGCCAGTGTTTGTCTGCATCATTTATTATCCCATTTATTTTTCTTTCTCTGCCTCCACTCTGGGCTCTGTAGGAAGAACTTATTTGCTATAAAGTCATTTCCAAGTTGTGCTTTCCTAACTGTATTCTTTTCAGAGATAATTAATTCCAGAATTTTCATCTATTCTTTTACAAAAGCTAGTACCATTTTCATTAATCATTTTTGTTCTCGCTCATCTCTGGGCTTTCTTTATGGCTTCTGAAACCCTGCATTTTCAAAGGGAGCAGCCAATTATTAATTTATAATTTTTGCAAGGTAAAAAGCATTCTCATTTTTTCTGTCTTTTAATTTAGTATAATGACTCATTTGCCTGCTTGACCACTGCATTTTATGCAGTAAAATAGTCATGTGCAAAATGACATTTTAGATGTGAGTTGGAAAGATCTGTGTTTCATTAGGATCCCATAATGTGAGTGACTCTTTGGATACTGTAGCATGGCGGGGAGCCTGTTTTATAATGGTATATTTGAAAGATATATTTATTGTTCCCCCTCAAGAAAAAAACCAAGAAGAGAAGGAAAAATAAAGTTAAACTTTAGTCTTGGGGCAGAATCCCTGGGGTACATTTGGGGCCATCAAAAATCTGACCCCTCTTCCCAAACGAAAGCAAAACTTCCAGGAGTTCTTAGTCAGCTTATAAACAAAGAGGAGAACATACAGAAGTAATGAAATTTCCAACTGTGGAGAAAAGCACTCATTTATTTTTTTAAAATCAGGGAATGATTGATGTGGTTGCAATTTGATGTTTTCTTTTAAAGAAATTCTTTATTTCACTGTTACTCCCCTACCACCCGCCCCCACTCCTTCCTCCAGATAGTTTATAACGAAGCAGTACTCACCTTATTCAGACTTCCAGGGCTGGATTAAAAGAAAGCTGGTTTCTGTTTTCTGTAGTTCCTATTCTCCCCTCCCTAGTAACTCTACATTTGTTACAATAATGCAAATTGTGACGTAGTCCTGGCTAATTTTTACCCCTAAACTTCCAATTGCTTTTGAGGTACCTGGTTATTTCTTTGAACGTACTCCTCTTTTAGGCAAACACCTACAACACCGTTGGTTATGTGTTAGCTGAACTCTGGCAATCTCTGAATTTTAATCAAAACGTGAATTAGGAAGAGAGGTTTATGTTTTGTGTGTGGTGAGACTGATTTTATTAAAGTATGACTAAAGAATTTCTGTGCCTGTGACAACACTGCTTTAAAACTCGCACTGCCACTTTTTAATTAAAAATTTTTAATTTGGTTTCTCAAGGCAGGTTTGGGAGGGCTTCACACAGAAGACAAGTAGTTTATAATTTCCTTCTCGAATGTGCAATGTTAAGATCTTCCTAACGTACACATTGACACACACATAGACACCAGAGAGGTAGAAGCTCCTTTTTGCATCATATTTTTTGTGTCTTTAGAAAGATCCTGTAAGTCAGAGTGTGAATTTTATCAGAGCTGAGGGTGAGGAGCATCCCTCTTTTTTCTTGCTTTTTCTAGAAAAGCCCCCTTAAGAATTACAGTAAGAAGGGTCTTCAATGAGATTAATGGACGACAAATAGTATAAAGCGGCTAAGACATGCCCTGGCCCTTCAGGCATTCAGAACAGCACATGGAGATCCTTAATATTATGTGGTTCTTTGTAATAGGAACCAAATTCAAAATGCTAGAGTGTCAGCCACCAAGCAGGTTCAAAAGTTTGCTCTAATATATGGTGATATTTTTTGTTTCGGTTACCTGGGAACTTTCAGTGAGGGGCTGCTTCGTTCCTTTCTACTTCTGCTACGTGGACCCCCTTGTTGCTGGTGTCTACTTAAAACCATTTATAGCTCTACCAGATGTTTCTGATTTAGAAAGAGTACTTTTTGAACCATTTCTTTCTAACTTCCTTCCCCCTCACACCCCCCGCCCCCCGCCTCACTCCTCTCAGGAGCTAATTCCAGTCAGGTTGGAAATTACAAAGCATGTTGTTTAGTGCCAGGAATGATGTGCTGACCGGCGAGCAGAGGTAGGGCTTGAACTGGGGTCCTGAGGAACAGACTTCAATAGATTAGAGTATCAGTCTACTGAGAAATGTGCCATGCAGAAGCTTGATTTCCCTTCAGTCCAACTTAATTTTTCAGACTCTGTAACTGAGACTGGCAGTTCTGAGCCCCTTGTTCCTTCAGAACAATTTATCAGCACAAGGTCAGAGAATTCTTTTGGGCCTGTTTCTCATGAGCGGTGATAATTATGCATATAGACAGCCCTACTCATATTATGTAATGTACTGAATGAAGCAGGGAGAATGGTTTTGATTTAAAATCAGAAGCACCGTCACCAGACCCAAATATGTCCAACATCCAACTAACCCGGGAATCACCTCTCATGTTCTGGATCAGATCCATCAACACACCCCCCAATGAAGACACATCCTTCTCTTTATGACTATTGATGGGCTTTCAGCCTGACAATTCAGAAATGTGCCATTGACGTAGGCCACATTCAGAGGAGAACGCCTTCTGGGATTTCTCAGTCATCGACCTAAGTGGGGGTGATTTGGTGGCAGGAAATGTCTCCAGATAATGCATTCTTCTAATTTCTTTTGCAAATACTCTGCATTTTAGCTATTAATCAGGGAAGCTCCCACTTTTCCCTGTCAGGGCCATTCGCCCATTTGGCCCAGGTTTTGGCTGTGGGAATGGATGAACAATGTTCAGTTCATTGCAAGGTTAAGCAGATCAATGCTCCTGTCACTGTCTGGTTAGATGATATTTAACATCACTCTAAACAAAAGCATTTCCAAACAAAGAGGAAGCGTGGTAGTAAAGATATAGCATGTGAGTAGGTACTCTGTGCTAGCTTCCTTACACAAAATCCAGAGGATTTTGCTAACATTTAAAGCTTCTTTTGACCCTTAGGTAATTTTTATATTCCACCAGCTGGGTAGTAGAACTAATAGCAGTATCTACTAGATGGAATCATTGCAGCCCTTACTCCTAGAAAATAATTAAGGAAATCTAGAAAGCTGTTAGGGTTAGCTGTGACTCATGAGATAGTTAAATGCAGGTAAACCAGATACACAACGTTTATATCAAATAGGAATTAATAAGGCACACTTGAGTAATGAGTGGCCCAGATCACATTTCAGGGCCACCCAGAAATATTTCCCACACATTCATCGCCCTGGACAAAGCAATTCACAACAGCCTTAGTCATTTTCTCGCTTTTCTTCTAGGGGCCATTGCTATTGCAATATCATGGCTAGCATGTTTTGAGAATCTATATGCCTGTCTGTTGTATGCTGTGATACTGGATTTGTAAAAACAAGCATCTTAACCATTTGTTATTTGTACCTTGTTTGCTAGCTTTTCTTTAACAATTTTCCAAGGTTATTTATTTTTTGTGTGTAGCTGAAGATAAATATGTTTCATTTTAAAACTTTTCTTCAGTAATAGCAAGAATAAGAGAAATCCAGTTGTAATTTTTGGTGAATTTCCCTGGTTTGTATATGTTGCCTTTCTCTTTACGTCATTTCAATCCAATCAGATGTCTCAAGGAAGTGGATGCCAGGAATGATGAATCACCGAAGCCTGTCCAGGATCAAAATTCAATGTAGGTGGAGTGTGCTGGAACATTAAAGTATGCCATGACTTTCCAATAGAGATAATACCTTATGCTTGGCAAATTAAGAACTGACATCTAATAACTTGGTATATCGGAAACCAGATTATAAATAAATGTATATTTGAGACAGGTTTTTAAATATTATTTTGAGTGCCAGAAAGAAATCTACCCTTAGTGGCTCACAAAGATGTAGCTTAGAGAAGCTTTATCTTGCTGACTATATACGGATATACATATATATATATATATATGTATATATATGTATATGTATATATATGTATATGGCTACTTTTTATTTAAGATTTTAAATAATCCATATGATAAAAATGTCAAGAACTTATTCTGTGAATGCCATTTCACTTCTTTTCTATTTGTCTTTATTTGTATGTGTTTCGGGATTATAGAGTCTATATTTGCCTTTACTTTCCATCTTAAGCTTTACCACAAATTCTGTTACATTATGGCTTACTAAGAATGTTATTGGGACTGATTTTTTAATATTCATGTAATATGAATATGTTTATATGTATACATATGTATATTCAAAAGGCTATTTTACTTTTTCTTTAGCTGGAAATTATAATATCTTTAGGTCAGGAGTTTAAAAAAATCTAAACCATTTCAAACAATAGTCTTCAGAAAAGCAAGGTGGACTCAAGACAGTAGTTTGTATTGAGAAACCATAGTGGAAATACACTTTTTAATATTTTGTGAAAAAAATTCTGAAACACTAACATAGAAGCCACAATATGAATACTTTCCTTATTTCTTGAGAACACTTTGTGTCACTCTTTTCATGTCTCAGCACTTCAGTTTTCATCATCACCAGTTTCTCTTGCGAACAGCCAAGTTGGAAGACAGCTTTAGTTTCTATATCAAAATCTTAGAGATGAGAAGGGAAAGTAAATTTGAGCTTCACTAGCTCTTGATTTGAGATCAGCACAGTTTTGTACTTGTATAGTAAATATTTTTTTTAAAAATCGATCTTTTTCCTTATGCACAGTTCAAATCAGTTCATCTCTGTCCCATCACCCCTGCAGCAGACCATATGTTAGGGTCTATAGGATGGTGTAGAGGGAAATTCGTTATGCTCTATCCCCTCAAACTGAGAAGAAATATATACACTTAAGCAAGCTAATGCTTGGGAAAAGGATAGACAGTTATCTCAGAATTTCACAGAGGGAGCAAAATCAAAAGGAAGGACCTAAGTGCAAAGGACATTGAATTTTAATCCAGTGAGGAATAGGTAAAAAAATTTTTTTTGAGCTGGTGCAGTTTGTGTTGCAAAAAATTTGCAAGAGATTCTGCCTCAGCCAGTCATGATAATGAAACAATATCTCCTAAACAAATAAATGATTATCAACCAGAGAAGATTTCTAATGTTAATTATTCTAGTTTTCTGAAATCAGATGCCTTCTAGAAATTTTATACATTATTATTAGGTATATGTCCTTAGTACCATTTTAATTATTTTCTGATTCTTGGTCTTGCCAAATGTAGTTTTGCCAACCTCAGTACTTTTCAGGAATGTTGAAAAGTTACCCCCCAAAGTTAACCCACAAAGAATGAGGGATTCCTGTGTAGTTGATGCAGAACAGCCAAACGGTATAAGAGCAGTTTAGCGATAGATCAAAATGATGTTCCAATAAAGCAGTTGCAGGGATTTTGATGGGGATGAGTATGAACTCAATAAGCCCCCTTAAGGTTCATTTTTAAGACTGCAGAGATGAGGCTGTGCTAGATTCAGGCTTAGTTCTAACAGAGAGGATAGGTGGCCACCAGTCACCTTGGAACATCAGAGGGTCACTGAAGTTCTCTAAAGACTTCCATGCTTGTGCCTCTGTGTACAAACTGGACCCAAGCCTGTTTATTGCATGAGAGTGAGCAGACTGGTGGAGGTCTGCAAGCTGATGAGTGGTTTTAGCTAATCAGGGGAGAGTTTCCAAGCGCTCAGTCCTTTATCTAACTTTCTGGCCTCTCCTGCTGTCATGGAGACAGTTTTTGCTGCTGATGAAATGGGTGAGATTCAGGTGTACACCAAGTGATGCATAAACCATGCCGCCCTGCCTACTGGCAACCAGCATTTGCCTTTGCTGGGCTCAAGCCAGCTTTTCCCTGGCACAGCTGATTTTGTTCATGGTGAAATGGGGCAGAGGGATCATGGAGCCACAAGAAGCCGGGCTTCATCCTCAGTTATAAAGTTGTGCAGAAGGAGCTTTTGAGCAGAATTCTCGTGCTTGCCGATCTTAATATTCTTACTCTACATCACTCCGAGCCTAATGTAGGGAAATTTCTCAAACGACGTCACATTTTACTTGAGTAGCATCTCCAGACTTCTCTTCACCTCCCTTTGTTCCAGTGGTGGTGTAGTTCATCTTCTAAACACCTTTAGTGCTTTGCTTTTAATTTTTGATTTTCCAGATAAAATTTAGATTCTAAATCTAGGTGTTATAGGGCAAAACTACTAGCATATCTCTGACAGCTTTCAGTCTTCTTGCCCAGAGTTTGCTTGTGCTCCTTAGCTATTTTGTTAATAATTTTACTCCTAAAACAGCGATGCAGGCACTTGAAATGTAGTCTGGTATCCTTATGAGAGACCCAACTAATATTTTATATGTATGCAGGTATATGCACTTTAAAAAAAGTACCTCAGCAGCAAATACGAATAAACTAGCCATTGCTACAAATTTCTTTTGGGGGGTAGAGTTGGCCTTTGGTAAAATTCCAGTGGGCAGAGAGCTTGAGCCTGGTGGTTAATTTTATATCAGATTTCAGCCAGCCGGCAGTTACCCTCGTCTGCCGGTAGACTACTTTCTCTGTCATTTGGTATTAGATGTATTACACACCAAGCAGTAATTATCTTTGACACATAATTATTATGGTTTTGATGACAAGAAAGTCTTTTCTTTCCCTGCTTTCACAACATATATTCCTGAAAGTCCAGGCTTGCAAAACACAGCTAAAAATCAAAAGCACTTGGCTTCAGATTGAACTTGAAGAGAGGGGATAAAACAAAAGAATTGTGTGTGCATGAGGTAGGACAGCTTGGGGAGGGCAAAATTTTTAAAAAAGAGAGAGGGAGAGAGACAAAGAAAAAGATACAGACTATTTGAAAGTTTCCCAGATGATCTCACATAAGTAGATGGCTGAACAGGAATGAAAACTTGAGGGTCATCAATGCCCTGGAGAAAATCTGCCGGGACGCAGCCAGGCCAGCTTCCCAGCAGGAAAAGGGTGCCTTTAAAGTAATAAACTGATCAAGGTTTGGATTAAAAGAGAGAGGAGAGGAAAAGAGGAGGCTCCTGGCAAGGCCACACAAACCGCACAAATGAGTTTCTAATCCTGCCACCCGGGCATTTTCCAGCTCTGCACTCTGAGTCAACCTCAGCTGCAGGACTGGATGAGCAGTTTAACAATTCTTGCCTCTAAACAAAGATTTTTTTTTTTTTTTTACATGATCAGAATGTGGCATCTTGAGTTTCTTGAGCCTGGGGGCTCTGCAGGGTTTAAACAGGCAAGTGCCTGGCACTCCTCCAGCTCTACCTGTGGCTGTATTTCTTGTAAAGCTGGGTCACCAAGCTTTGGCTGCAGAGCTTGGTCTTGGCTGTCTTGAACAATTCCCTGGAACTTCTGCTTAGGAGCATCTGAGGACAGTGGGAGGTGGTGAGGAGGGTGGATGGGTGGAGACAAGGGGATGGGGAGAAAAAGGGGGAGTATTGGAGGGACTTGCTAAAGACTGGCATTATAATACATGGATGTAATAATTTAACTCTAGGAAGCTGATGTTATCCAGGATCTGATTAGCACAAGAGGAAATCTATTGGGTTGGCTGATGGTGACTGCACTGAGATGGAAGTTGTTTTCCTTTTCCCCATTTGGAAGTCAAAAATGTGGGTATCGGGGAGTCACTTATGTTCCCAAGGATGGTCCCTTTCCTTATAGACTTCTCAGCTGTAATTCAATAACAATAAACACGTGAACAAATGTGAAAGCAGCTCTAATTTTAGTTCATTTTATTATTTAGAGATGGGGAGTGGAGGAGGGGAGGAGGTGGAGGCCACCATCTATGACTAATGCTGTCTTGCAAGCTCTTAAGCCATATTTAGTAACATGGGGTATAAAAATAAGCTTTTGGTTCAATTTTTTTTAAGCAGACTTCTGTTTCCTTTCTTCTATTCCCTCTCCCAAAGACGGATTTAACTAATTACACTTTCAGCTGAATGCTGATAGACATGTATTTATTATCGGTGCTATAAGCCCTGGAATTCTTTCTTCCTCTGTGAGGCCACAGACATATACATTAAACTCCAGTCCCTGTGAGCTGTCAGAGTTATGGTCCAGCCCAGAGCAGTGCAACATGATAAAGTTTTCAGGCCCTGTTTAGTTAAGACTGAAGAGCTGGGACCCAGCCAATCTCTACCACTCAGGGCTCTTTTCACAGTCCAAAATGATTTGGCTTAAACGTTTCCAACTGTGATGAGGTCCCATTTCAGTGATTATGCAGTCATTCACTTTTCCACATCAACATCAAAGTCATTAACAGCCGAGTATTATTGCATTGGCTGGAATTCAGTTAAGGACTAGAGGGAAGTTGCTCTTTATTAAGATAAATCATTGCCTTGGTTATGTCACCCATGAAATAATCAATTTACTGTGTTGGTTAATTTCCTCCCTCTTTGATCTGTGAATTAAATTCAACAGATCATTGTTTCACACAACTACCACTCAAAAGATATTTTAAGGGAAAAATGCACACACATGTTCTGATGGCTGTGGTCTTAACGAGTTTGATAAACAACATAGCACACTGAGGACTCAGTTCATTCCATCATTCATTTCTGCAGTTATCTTATCTCCCCTATGCTCCAAGGGCAGGGTAACACCCTGATCTAGCTGGGTGATCCTTTCTCTGAATTCCTGAAGTGTTCTGCTAAGAAAGAAAATGTTAAGCAGAGCTAGCCTTAATACTTTGGGGATCATGAGCTTATACCAAATTCAATGTGGGATATCCTTGTCTGGAATTCAGAATGAAAAAGCAGTGATCTTTACACGGATACTCACTTATAAATGTGAGGCATCCTTTAGAAAGATCCCTCTCATAAATACAAGGCATTCTTGGCTCCATAATTCATGGCTTCTTATAGGGGAAAGAAGTTGAGTGGGATGTTTTATTTTTCCTTGCTTTGGTGATCCCTCTGAGAAATATTCTTGTGCTTGGATGATTTAAAAATGTATATTTTATAATGAAATATTTCAAACATGCAGGCAAGTATAGAGAATAATATAATAAAAGTCCATGGACCCACAACACAACTTTATCAAATCTTAACATTGTGCTTCAGATGTACGCGTGTGTGTATGTGTGTTTTAAAGAAGTAAATCTTATAAATACAGATGTGGACTCCTATGTATCCCTTTCCATTCTCTTTCCTCAAAGGGAATGGCTATCATGAATTTATGCATGTAAATACTTTATTTTTGCAACTATGAACAACACATATGGTATCTTACAGGTTTTTAAACCTTTTTTTTTTGTGGTACGCGGGCCTCTCACTGCTGTGGCCTTTCCCCCCGCGGAGCACAGGCTCTGGATGCGCAGGCTCAGCGGCCATGGCTCACGGGCCCAGCCGCTCCGCGGCATGTGGGATCTTCCCGGACCAGGGCACGAACCTGCGTCCCCTGCATTGGCAGGCGGACCCTCAACCACTGTGCCACCAGGGAAGCCCTAGGTTTTCAAACCTTTTGAAGATGGTTTTATATCTTATGCATCCTTTTGCAACTTGCTTATTTCATCTACATTATTTGTTTTGCATTTACCAATGTTGATACATGTAGATTTAAGTTATTCATTTTAACTGTGGCATAGTATTTCATAGTATGAATACATTTAAATCTCAGCCACATGTCTTTGTTCACAAGTGTGAGATCTTCTCTAGGACCCATACCAAAAAATCAGGATTTCTGGGTCACAGAGTACACACATCTTCAGCTTTACTAGCTATTGCCAAATTACCAGTTTATATTTCTACCACTAGTATATCAGAATCTCTGCTGCTCCAAACTTTCTGTTCCAGAATGATTAAGAATAATTTTCTTACTAAAAATCAGACGGAGGCCACTGTTCTCTGGCTTCTATGCAGTCTCCCCATTGAAAATAAAGTAGAAATGTGTAACCAACATAATCCCAATGAAGGTAGGAACAGCCCAATATTATCTCTTACCTCTGTTTCAAACTTGACTTTGGATACATGTCTCAAAAGATATGTGTAGTCAAGACAACATGGAGGGCTAGACTCTGGCAAACCATATATTTTTTAAAAAGTGGCTAGCTCTTTATAGTCAGCTGGAGTGGAGATATATGACAAATTTTCACCTATGTCAGACTCAAAAACAACACTTTGACCAAATGGTTATAACGAGCATAGAGCTGCATTCTCAATCCCCTCAATCTCAAATTTTCATAAAGGTGACCAAATCATTTCAAAAAAAGCCTTTTTTCATGTTTCTTGATGATTTAAACTCAAATACCATTTATTGGGGACTGAAGAGAATATGGAGCACGATGACAGCTATACTCCTGTACTTAGGTAGACATGGAGCCTGCATCTAAGAATTTATTATAGAAAAAATAAAGTCAGCATTAACAAAGAGAAGTAACAAGAAATTAAATGTGCTTAAGAAATCATACCACCAACTGTGGTTAATCCCAAATTTAGAATGCTGGTCTTCCCAAACACAGCAGCACAAATCCATGTGGAAGACACAGAAAAAAGTTCAGAACTATTCCCTCAGCTATGCTGATAAAGGGTTATTCTCTAGGCAAGGGGGATGGGACCTAACATCAGGATTCATTCTACATTTTTAATATTTAGCTCTATGTATGTATACATACTTTATAGGACACTCTAAAAATTATACATTGGCATTATTATTACTTTACTTTTTTGCAGATCAAGCAATGGAAATTTTCCCATATTACTTCTGCTATCTCTAGGTGGACGTTAGGCACCAAATCACATGCGTCTTATTGAATACCATTTCCAGTTAGGAGACAGAGTGGCTATGCTGGTTATTCTCAGTTTGCCCAACCCTCCTCCGTCTAATCCATCCTCCACCTATCTTTGCTGCTCTGGGGCTGCATTAACCACACTCCCCTGGCCCCTGGCTTTGGGTTGGTTTTGCTAATGAGGAGCACTGGTAAGAGACTGGAGGGTAAGAGAAAGGGAGGGATATTTATTCCTTCCCTCCTTCCTTCCTTAGATCACTCACAATGGGAACAAGTTGTTTAAAATATTTTCAGACTTCATAGTTGGAACATCAGATTGATAAAATAAAATATAACCAGAAGAAGTTAGGTCTTAAATAATTGTGCCTTTTAATTTTTTTTTACAAAGGCCAAGCTCTATCTTTAGATACTAAATTATTAATATTTTTAACATGTATGAGTTTCTCTGAAACATATCCAGGCCTCAGTTTCTTCATCTGTAAAATGGAGATAATATCAGTACCTAGCTTAAGGACTGCTGAGAAGATTTATTAAACTAGTGAATGGAAAGCATTTAGCACAGTAGCTGGTACCTAATAGGTGTGCGATGAAGTTGACATTATTATCATCATTTTCATGTTTGACTGTCTACTTCCATTTACCATACTTTCTCAGAGATCAAATGATAATTTGCAGTTTTAAAAGTAATAGGGAAATTTTGGGGGGGATAGGTTGAGAGGTTCTTTGTAAACATCTGTGGACAGGAAAATAGTTTTGAAAGGCTTTTTTTTTTTTTTCCTCTTGTATTTCCTAGTTGAGCCTCTGGAGCCAAATAATCTTGGCTTGACTTGTGGTTCTTTCTCCTCCTAATAGCATGACCTTAGACTAAACTCTAGTTTTCTCATCTGTAACTTCATAGAGTTGTAGTGAGGAATCATCAGGAAACCGATGTAAATTGCTTAACTCAGCACTAAATAGATGTGAGCTCTAATAATATATTATGGTCATTATAATCATGTTTAGTTGCTCTTTAGGTGGCAAGGAGAGAGTGAAGACAACAAAATAACAAATGGTAGGGTTTTGCTGAGTGAGCCTGCCTTTTCCTGGAGAGCAATATACATACAAAGGGAACTCTGCAGCTGTGTTCATTACTGCCCTTGTGTGTTTGTCCACCCTTGGGGAATAGCTCTCCACCAGATGGGTTTTATTCTATTTAGGCTTTGCTGGATTTTGAGGACCTTTCCAAGGTGTATTATTTTGCAATAATCCTTTAAGATGAGGTAATGGCAGGATTTGAAAGATAAACCAAGGCACAGTGATTTCAGATGCTCTGAATTGTACAACATGTAACAACTAGGTGTCATTTTCTCAGTAAATCAATTTGTAAGTAGAATAACTTTCAGAGGAGGGAAGAGCGTGATGAGAATCCTGTCCTATTTTCAGCTAATACTTTTTGACTTTGTGGTTCATTTATGACTGGAGGCAATGTTAAGGGGCTGGACTGGCCAGAGATGGTGCTATTGGTGGAATCATCCTGTGAAACGCAGGGAGCACTTGTCCACTGAGGGAAATCTGTAGGAGCAATGAACACTGCACAAATACTTTCTCCCCATTTTTTCACCATAGAAACAAACGTTGCTCTTTATTTGATTTGAGACTAAGTCTTAGTATAACTGGCATCAAGATATTCTGTGGGCTCACTTCTAAAAAAGCTAAAGATCGGGGGAAAAGACCTACAGGTATAATTCTTTAGGCTGAGACCTTTGTCAGAAATGTCTGACACCTCAAACACACAGAAGTTTAAATTTTATAGGTTAAGATGAATGATGTTTAAACAGCTCAAAATTTTAAGTGTTCAAGGCTAAAACACCTAGGTTTTATCAAACTTATTTAGTAAATTAGGAAAATGTGTATTTTCCCCACAGGGGAAATGTATGTTGAGAAAATATGACTTTAGATTCTGTCCGATGATAGCAGTTTCTAAAAAAGGTAAAAAAAGAGTAAGTGAAAATGTATGTATGCATGTGGATGTATGTGGATGAATTCTCTTATAATTGATACTACCAAGATAATATTAGGTAGATAACAGTACAGGAGAAAATATGAACTAGGGTTGGATTCTGATAAATGCTGCAATAATTTCAGTGAGTGATTATTTTAAAGATGGTCATTTCTGATAAGAATTTCTCATCCATACTTGTTATTATATTTAGGGTTTAAAGATATGGAATTTAATGGTAAATAAAGTTTAAACTTAATTACATTTGCTTTTAAATGGCTTCATCAATCAGAATCTAAAATTTACCAGAATTGGGCATTAATCCATCAAGTGGTTGGAAATTGCCAGTATATTCCGGGCTACTTTAGTAGTTCATATTTTATAATATTACTGTCTCCACATTACTAACATCAAGCATAATTTCATGGCAGAGGACACTTAGCTTAATGAATGACTCTTGTGTTGTCAAATCCCATGAAAGCCATTTCTGCAAAACGAACCGAAAAATCTGTTCTGTGTTTTAGAAGAGGTGGCAGTTTCTACACTAGACAAGGAAGGCCAACTTTTGTATTCAGGTATTAACATATAACTCTGGTCTGGAATTCTACCCTCAGAAAATGGTACAATAAATTCATGTCCTAAACAAGTTCAAGTCCAGTGAAGCAGTTCATTATTCATTGGGTAGGATATGAAAGAGAAGCTTAATATTTTACTGATGATTCCAAGCCCAATAAAGTTTGTTATTTCTAATTCAGGTAAAAAGTCAACTCTCTATTACTTGTGATATTTCTGAATTAGAAGTAATTTCCTGTTTGAATTGATAACCATGTACAGAATCTTCAAACCTTGATTATTTCTCTTCACTGATAAATAACATTTCTTAGCCTGTTGAGAAGTTGATTTTCCCTGTATTATCATACAGTAAATGGCCTTAAGAAGCAGAAAGTTAGACCACTGAGCCTCATTCAGAATTATTTATGCCAGGAACTCTCATTATGCAGGCCATTTAATTAGATTATCTCTTCTGTACTTTGGAATATGTTTCTTCCAAAGCCAGATGAAAAGGAAGACTCATATCATAGTGTTCAATGAGAAATGTTGGCCTTTGAATGCAGTGCAGCTGACAGTCATTGTGCCAACCCTTTTATCTTATAAGAAATAGTGGATCCAGAGAACTTAAGTGTAAGAACTATGTAGTTAATAGCAGAACCAGAATTAGCATGCAGGGATCTGACTTCTATTTTAGTGCTCTCTCTCCTCCACTTTAAGGCCTGTCTCCATTTCTATTACTTCCCTAAAAGTCTGTCAGATATTTGTCAGAAATACGATATAAGGTGAGTGCATAAGATCAATGCCTTGCTGAAAGATGGCGGAAGCTAGATCCTAAAGGGACATGGGGCATGGGGTTGCTCCAGTGCAAAGTTTCCATGAACTCTCTGGGCAGCTAAGAAGGGCGGATTGAAAAAAGGGGAGAATGGGAACGCAGGCAGATAAACCATTCTTCTGTGATATACTGGAGTGGAGAGTGTCTCAGATGATGGTCCCATAGGCTGCTCAGTTAGGGCAGCTAGAAAGAAGAGGATGGAGAAGCATTTCCAAAATTGGGGGGCATGCCAACAAAAGTAGCAATCATGAAGAAAAAAAAAATGAACAGGAGTAAAACAGAATGAAAAGACAAAGGGGAAAACAGGAGAAGCCATTTGCATCATAAAAAAATAAACAAAGAGTTAATATCCCTGTTTAGCATGTGCTTGTTAGCAATGAAAAAAAGATAAACATGTGAATGCAAAATAACAGTAGGCACGAGGAGAATTAAATAAGGAGAAATAAAATTTTTCGACAAACATGAAAAATATTTATCCTCACAAAGAATCAAATAAATGAAAAAGTTTAAAACATCATTGAGAAGCTATTTTTCTCATATTAAACGAGTAAAGATTGAAAAAAATAAAAACACACTAAATTGAAGACCAGGAGAGAGATGAGAGATAGGCTGTTGCTTATGCTGGTGAGACTTTAATTGGTATGACTTTTTTGGAAAGTAATTTAACAACCTATCCTGAAAGCCTAAAAGTGCCCCTAGTTTTTGGCTCAGCAATTCTACCTCTAAGAATGAATCCTAAGGCAATATTCACTAAGCATGAAAGTTTAAAAATCAAAAAAAAATTGAACAAAAAGAGACTGGTTAAATTATATATGCATAACAAGTGTAAAGTACAGTTTCTTAATCTATAAAATGTACATAAAACAGTTACTATCTCATTATTTTGTTGTGGAGTTTATTAATTGAGAAAAATGTATATAATGTATAGAGTAAGCACTCTATAGCTGTTTATTATTATGTACATTATTCTTTAAAGTTTTCAAAGTACTTTAATGTCTTGGGGAAGAATGTTCCAGGTGAATGGAAATACCCTCAGGTGATATGTGCTTGACAGGCTTATTCACAGACTGGTAGGTGGGCACTGAGGCTGTAGCCCAGTGAGTGCAGGGGAGCAGTGAGAGATGGTGATGATGATGAATTTGGAGAGGTGGCTGGGGCCAGATCACATATGGCCTTTTAGGCCATGTTAACAACCTGACATTTTATATTTATTTGCTTACTGTCTTCCCCACAAGGACTAATCTCTACAAGGGTAAGTATTTTGTTTTGTTCACCACTATACCCATAGCGTTTAGAACTGCTCTGTTCAATATGGTAGCCAGTAGCTACATGTGACTATGAGCACTTGAAATGTGGCTGGTGTGAACTGTGATGTAAACTGTCTCTTTAGTAAATATTTATACGGATTGCATGTTGACATGATAATACATAGATATATTGGATTAAATAAAATATATTATTAAAATTAATTTTACTCATTTCTTTTTACTTTTAAAAATGTGACTATTAGAAAATTTAAAATTACATATGTGGCTCACATTATACTTCTGTTAAAAGTGTAGACATAAAGGGCACACAGTTGTCATTCAGCAAATATTTGTTGAATGAATGAGTGAGCACGTTGTATTGTACCTTGATTCTGTTTGACATGACCTCTGAATTTTAAATTTGACTCAAAAACTATGGGATTTACGGTTAGAAGAGAACTTGTCTCTGATTAATATTTGTCCTAACAGCCTCTCATAGATTCTTGTATTCTCCCGGCTCTCTCTTACTGGGTCCCTCTGAGAGTTACCTGGGTATGCACATCTTTGGCTGTAGAATAGATAGCTCCTAGTAGAGGCAGAAAATTCTGCTATTGTTGGTGTAGACAAAGACTTGGATCTGACAGGAGCAAACATCAACTCTACTAGTTTGTGAATTTTAGACCCAATATCATAATATTGGTGGTGGTTGGCATAAGGATTTGACCAATGACTATATCAATACATATTTAATTTATTGAAAAAGTCACAAGCCAACATACATGTAAAGGCAATTATGACATATGCCTTTCATACTGAAAGACGTATTACAGGGTAAAACGCTAAAGTAAAGAGGCTGTGGGGTTCTTTTCTTTGTTTTGGTTCAAGAAAACTGCGTCTTTCTATGTATCTGTATCTGTGGAGGATTAAGTTTATATCTGGGCATTTACCTGTAGGGGGTTCATATGCACCTGTGTTAGCCTGGTACATATTTATAGAAATCACTTTTTCCTATCTGTAGAAATATAGATAAGTAAATTTTTAGAATTTATGGGCGGCAATAGAAAGTGTTTCTAAGTGGATGATAGACACTGGGGCTCAATCCTGCTTCAGGCAGAAGCAAGCAAGTTAAACCATCGCTGATTGACTTTTATTAACTCTGATTTGTAAGGCTGATAGGCTCAGACTTGCAGCTGATGGACAGGTTTTTGTCACCCAGCCAAGATAGGAATCCTAGAGAAATGCCAAAGAGAAAAGACAGTGTTGTTCCCCCAAACCCATTGTGCTTTGAACGTTTGCTACTTTGTTTTTTCTGTTTTACATACCCAAGCTGAAATGTTTTTACCAATTATTTTGTCATTCTTTATAAAACTTAGTTTAATCAGACGCTAAGTCTGATCTTTGTGCTTTAGGCTATGGCTGTAAATAGCAATGAAGTGGAAATACTGTTTGTTTAAGAAGCTGGAATGCATTGGTTCAGTTAAGAGAGAGAGTGGAAGAATATGAACACACGCACTCTTTCCTCAACTCCTAGTTCCCTCCAAAGAGATATCTTTAAAAAACTTTTGTCCTTTCAGTTATCTTTAAAGAATTCTCATATGGGCTAGATATGACTTGAAATCCACATATGTAACTAATATATTTTTTTCTCTTTCTTGCTATGTTGGGTTCTAGACAGATGTATGGAGTTTGTGTTTCATTGCTCCAAACTATTTTTCATCCAACCAGTGTTTGTTGAGCATCCAAAGGATGGACCAAGCACTTGACATGGTAGATGTGTTTGCAAGCATTACACTTAAACTTCACAAAGATGTGGCATGCAGTGTTATTATTCCCATTTTCAGATGAACAAATGCATTCTCTAAGAGGTTTCAAAAAGTTCCACATCCAGTAGGTAACAGTATTTGGTCCTCTAATTCTATGTTCAGTGATCTTTTTCTTCTTAGGTGCATCTCCTCCAAGTCTTCCTTTTTGTTCCACTAATTAAAACTTTCTCTCTGAAATGATCTGGTAATCTCATTCCCGTGAAGATGGAAAGGTGGCTGAGGCTTAGTGGGCTTCTAATTTCCCTTGAGATTTCTTCTTTGATCCTTGTGTTATTGAGAAGTCTGTTGTTGAATTTTGAAATATTTGGAGATTTTCTAGATATCTTATTGTTACTGAATTCTAATTGAATACTGTTCTGATCATAGAACATGCTCTATCATTTTGATCCTTTGCAGTTCAGTAAGACTTGCTTAATGGCTCAGCTACGGTCTCTCTTGGTGAATGGTCCATTGCACTTGGGAAGAATGTGTTTCATTATTGTGGGTTATAGTGTTCTATAAAAGCATGTCAGGCCAAGTTGTTGATATTGTTGTTCCAATCTTCTATATCCTTTCTAATTTATCTACTTATTCTGTCATATGTCAAGAGAGGGGTATTATATCTCCAACTGTGCATCTGTCTATTTATTTATTTCATTTTTGATTCATATATTTGGGAACTTAGTTATTAGGCTCACAGACATTTAAGATTGTTATGACATCTTGTTGAATTGGTGTTTTTATTATTAAACTTTCTTCTTTATCTCATAGTACTTTTCTTCTCAAAGTCTACTTTGGCTGACACAAGTCTACCATGTTAACTTTCTTATGCTTAATGTTTATATGATATACTTTTTTCACCCTTTCACTTTCAATCTGTCTGTGTCTTAATCTTTTAACCATATTCTGGTAAACAGCATGTAGTTAAGCTTTGTTTTTGTTTTTTTCCAGTCTGACAATCGTTGCCTTTTAATTGCAGTAATTAGCCCATTTACTTTCAATGTAATTATTCATATGTTTGTATTTAGATTTACTATCTTGATGTTTGTTTTCTTTCTGTCCTATCTGCTTTTTGATAATCTATTTCTCCTTTCCTGCCTGCTTTTGAATGAAATGAGTGTATTTAATATTCCACTAGATGTTCTCTACTTTTAGGTTATGTCTCTTGGTATTTTATTTTAGTGACTGCTGTAGAAATTAAAATATTCTTCTTTAACTTTTCATAGCCTACATTAAAAAAAAATTCTGTTTCTTTATAATCAGTGCAAGAACCTCAAACTTATATACTTCCAATTACTGGTCATATCTGTGCATTGTGCTCCTGTTATCATTATGTTTTATTTTGACATACGCTATAAACCCCATAATGCATTGATATAATTTTGGCTTTAACAGTCAATAGACTTTTTTTAAGTTTTATCTCGCTCTCTCTCTGTTTCTGATAAAGGCATAGATATATTAGAATTTAAAAATACACTTTATATTTTATATATAATAGGAATAATTTTATAGGATTTAAAATACTTTTACATTTTTATATGTAAAATATTTTATATATATATCAGAGTAAGTTGAAAAATCCTTTATATTTATCTATATATGTGTCTCTCCTAGTGTTCTTTGTTTCTTCATGCAGAGTGAGTTTTTCTCTAGTATTTCCCTTCAGACTAAAGAATTTCCTTTAGCATTTCCTGTAGTGCAAGTTAGCTAAGGATGAATTCTTTCAGCCTTTGTCTGTCTGAAAATTTCTTTTTCTTCTTTCATAAAGGATATTTTCACTGGATATAGAATTTAGCTTGACAGTTTTCTCTTTCTGAACTTAAAAATGTCATTCCATTTTCTCCTGTTCTCCATTGTTTCTGACGAATAGTCATACTTCATTCTTACTGTTGTTCATTGGTGCATAAAGTGTGATTATTTTTCCCCCTCAGGCTGCTTTCAAGATTATATTTGGCTTTCAGCACTTTGACTATGATGTGTATAGGTACGGTTTTCTTTGTATTAATCCTGCTTTGGGTAAATACAGGAACTGTGCTTCTTGCAATTGTGGGTGATAGTTTTTATCAATTTTGCAATATTCTCAATTATTATCTCTTCACATATTTTTTTGTCTCATTTTCTCTCTCTTCTTTATATGGAATTCCAATTATGCGTACATCCGCTCATTTGATATTGTTCCACAGATTTCAGATGCTGTATCTTTTTCATTTTCTTTCTCTTTGCTTTGCAGTTTGAATAATTTCTATGAGGATGACTTTAGGTTCACTTATTTTTTTCCTCCTCTGTGTCTTGTCTGTTGATAAGAATGAATGAAAATAATTCTGATAGGCTCTGTTAATATCTTTTTTAGTTCGAATTTTCACTTGGATCTTTTATATAGTTTACATCTCACTGATGAAATTTTCTGTTTGCTCACTTGTGCCATTCACTCATAATTCCTTTAACATATTTATCGTATTTATTTAAAAATCTCTCTCTGATTTTTCTAACATCTGGGCCATATCTGAGTCTGATTCTTTTTTTTTTTTTTTTTTTTTTTTGTGGTACACGGGCCTCTCACTGCTGTGGCCTCTCCCATTGCGAAGCACAGGCTCCGGACGTGCAGGCCCAGCGGCCATGGCTCACGGGCCCAGCTGCTCCGTGGCACGTGGGATCTTCCCGGACCAGAGCACGAACCCACGTCCCCTGCATTGGCAGGCGGACTCTCAACCACTGCGCCACCAGGGAAGCCCTGAGTCTGATTCTTTTGACTCTTTCTTTTCTTAATGATGGGTCACATTTTTTTGTTTCTTTGCATGGTTAAGTTTTTGACTGAATGCTGTATATCTGTGTAAGATAGATGTAGGCATGGAATAAATATTTGTGCCAAGAGAAGGGTTAGCCTCTTCTGTCATGCAAGCACTGCCAATATATTTTTATTTGAGTAGAGTTTGGGCCACATTGTTTTTTAGTTAGATTTAGATTAGCAGTCTTCAAATGATTTGAGGGCAAGTTCAATATACTCCTTTTATCAGAGCTTTGGATTTGAGTCCCTGAAGAATATTCCTTCGTTCTCCTGCATTGCCCTTATTCTTTAGCAGGTCTCACACACCTACACATCAGATGGGGAATCTTTTTGAGCTTTTTTACCTCTCTTCCAGCCATAGGAGATCACTGCTTGCATTCATTGTAAGAGTCAAAGTGCCAGAAGGGTTTCTCTTATTTCTCCTATCCTGACCCTTAGTCTTTACCAGGCTTTGCATGCCTGTGCCTGGATCTGTTTGTGTGTATGTAAGTGTGTATATATTTGTGTGTGTGTGTCAGAAGGTTATTTTATCAATTGTTGAGAGAAGAGTGGGGAAATTTCTAACTATAACTATAGATTTGTCTATTTTTCTTTACAGTTCTATAAGTTTTGCTTCACATATTTTGTAGCTGTTATTTGGTGCTTATATTTTAGAATTGTTATGTCTTCTTGGTGAATTGATTCTTATTATTATGTAATGTCCTTCTATGTCTGTGCTAATTTTCTTTCCTCTGAAGTCTACTTTATCTGATATTAATATAGCCTCACTTGCTTTCTTTTGATTAATATTTGTATGACCTATCTTTTTTCCATCCCTAAACTTTCAACCTGCCTACAGCATTGTAGTTGAAGTGCATCTCTTGTACACAGTATATAGTTGGGTAATTTTAATAATACATTATGAAAATCTCTGTTTTTAAAACTTGGGTCATATATATTTAATTTAATTTTTGATGTGTTAGAACTTAAGTCAAATATCTTATTTTTTGTTTTTGGTCTGTTATTTCTGTATTTTGTTTCTCTTTTTTATTTCTTGCCTTTCTGTGGGTCACTTAAACATTTTTTAGAATTTCTTTTTTATTTATCTATAGTATTTTAAGAATATCTCTTGGTATAGCTCTTTTAGCAGTTGCTCTGGGTATTATATTGTATATACATAACTCATCACAGTCTACTTGTATCAACATTTTACCAGTTTGAGTAACATGTAGAAACTTACTTCCCTTTATGTCTCTTTACTCTTCTTTGTTGATAATATAATTGCCTTAAATATTTTTCTACATACATTTAGAACCATTTCATATATGATTATAATTTTTTACTTCAACCATCAAGACTAATTTAGAATTTCCTTCAGGAGAAGGAAAATGTATTTATCTATATATTTACTCTTTTCATTGTTCTTTCTTCTTTTTTTGATATTTCATGATTCCTTCTTTTATTATTTCCTTTTCTTTAGCCAATCTTTTAAGGTAATGTACTGATGACAAATTCTCTTAGTTTTCTTTTGTCTGAGAATGGCTTTTTTCTTCTTTAATCCTGAAAGATAATTTCTTTGGATATAGAATCATGGATTGAGACTCTTTTTCTTTCATAAACATCATGCCAATTCCTTATGGCTTCCATAGCTTCAGATGAGAAATCTGTTCCCATTAAAATGGTTTTGTCCCATAGGTAAAATGTTGTTTCTCTCTTGCTGCTCTCAAGACTTTTTTTTGTTTTTAGTTTTCAGAGTTTCACCACAATATGTCTTGGCATGTATTGCTTTGCTTATCTCCTGTTTGGGGTTTGCTCAGCTTTGTGAATCTCCAGGTTGATGTGTTTTGCAAAATTTGGGAAGCTTTCAGCCATTATTTCTTTAAATACTTTTTTAGCCTGCCCTCTGTATTCTCTCTTTTTTATGATCTAATGACAAAAATGTTAGAACTTTTGTGATAGTCCCACAGGTAGCTTAGGCTCAGTTAATTTTCTTCAGTCTATTTTTTTCTCTATTGTTCAGATTAGGTAATATCTATCATTCTACTTTCAAGTTCACTGATTCTTTCCTCTGTCCCTTCTGTTCTGCTGTTAAGCCCATTCACTGAGTTTTTAATTTTAATTTTTTAATGTTTTGGTTTCAACATTTTAGTTTGGCTCTTGTTTATATTTTATATCCTTTGCTGAGAGTTTCTATTTCTTTGCTGAGCCTTTCTCTTTTTTTCATTTGTTTCAAGTGTGTTTGTAATTTCTTATTGAAGCATTTTTATGATGGCTGACAAACATTTTTGTCAGATAATTTTAATATTTCTGTCATCTCTGTGTTTGCAACTATTGATTGTCTTTTTTTACTGAAGTTGATTTTTTCTGCTGCTTAGTAACTGATTTTTAAAAATTATTGGGCTTCCCTGGTGACGCAGTGGTTGAGAGTCCACCTGCTGATGCAAGGGACACAGGTTCGTGTCTCGGTCCAGGAAGATCCCACATTCCGCAGAGCAGCTGGGCCCGTGAGCCATGGCCACTGAGCCTGCGTGTATGGAGCCTGTGCTCTGCAACGGGAGAGGCCACAACAGTGAGAGGCCCGCGTACCACAAAAAAAAAAAAAAAAAAATTATTAAACCTGGATATTTTGGATAGTATGTTATAACACTGTGAATCTGATTTACACCTTCTGTTTTAGTTTGCTTCTTTAATTTCCACTATGACATAGAAGGTGGAAGTTTTGCCCTGCTACTGGCAAATGGGAACAGAAGTCCATGTTCCTCACTCAGCCTCTCTTGACACACAAGTTGGGGAGGGGCTCCTCATTATTGCGGGGTAGGAGTGAGATTTCCAGCTCCTCACTAATTAGTCCTCCACTGATACCACTGGGAAGTGGTCTTGTTACAGCTGTTTGGTGTAAAAGTCCTTATTCTTCACTAAACTTCCTCTGGCTCTACTTCAGAAGGGTGGGGGATATGCAGTTCTTTACTGCTGGATGGGGGTGGGTGTAGTTTCTGGGTACCCACATGATATCCATTGGGCAGGCCTCATATCTATTCAGTGGTGATAAAAGTCTGACTCTTTACGTGATCTTCTCTGATACCATCCTGGCAGGTGGTGGCAGCCTGGCAGGGTAGAAGTCTAGGCTGCCCACTCAGTCTTTGCCAGTGTGGTTAGGGGTGAGGCCACAGTTTTTTCCTGTGGTGTTGGGCTGGAGTAAAACATTTGTGAAAATTTTCTATCTTGCTAGGCTTCCCCATTCCTGGTCCTTTTTCTGGAGAGAGCAGGCTTTGTTGGAGATTTTTTGTTTGTTTGTTTGGGCCAGTTGACATTTGCAGCTTTCCAGCTTCTTTAGCTCCTAGAATCAGATATATGAGGCCAAAGAAAAACTCAGGTAACTAACTAATATGTTGTTTCTTGAGTCTTACATCCCTTACAAGTCTGTCTTCTTCTTCTTTTAGAAATATGTTGTCTAAGGGTTTTAGTTGTAAGCAACAGAAGAAATAGAGGAAATGATCTCTATTCCATCTTTTTGGAAGGAGAAGTGTCTCTGATAGCTTTTAAAGGTATCTTTAAAAAATGCTGTGACCAGTTTGTAGCTGGCTTGTCCCTGCCTTGATGTCCTCCTCTTTCTGAAAATATTTACATTTTCATAGTGAATGAGAGCTTAAATTATAAGCAACAGAAATGAGTTGTTTTTGCCATCATTTCATGTTCAAGTCCTTCCCAAGACTTAACAAATCACACAATGAAACATTGTGTTGAAAGCTCGTATACATTGATTTATTTATTTTTGAGAGCAGACAGTATTTTGAAAATGAATAAGTGACAGCAACACACTTGCATCAATCTTTCTAACCTCTGCTAAAATACAGAAGTTTTATATATTAGAAACTCACAAAGGTTTATAATGGTTTTTACACTTTCCCTGTACTGTGTCTTTTTTGTAGTATAAAGTTTCATGTAGTTGATAAGGGTCAGAACAGAATAAGATTCTCCTCCATTTCATAAAACACAGACATGTGAGCCCATATGCCAAGGGACAGGGCTAGGGGACTGAGAGAAAACCCCAGGAAATCTCTGGAGTTTCTATATACCAATGATAAACAGGTGGAATTGGAAGATAAAAACCCAATACCATTTACATTGTCAATCCAAAAAATAACATAAACTTAACAAAATGTGTAAGATCTATATGAGAAAAACTATAAAACTCTGATGAAAGCAACCAAAGAACTAAGTAAATAGAGAGATATTCCATGTTCATGGACAGGAAGACTCAATATTGTCAAAATATCAGTTCTTCCAAACTTGGTGTATAGATTCAATGCAATCCCAATAAAAATCCTAGCAAGTTATCTTGTGGATATTGACAAACTGATTCTAAAGTTTGTACTAAGAGTCAAAAGGCCCAGAATAGCCAACAAAATATTGAAGATGAACAAAGTCAGAGAACTGACACTACTCAACTCCAATACTTGCTGTAAAGCTACAGTAATCAAGAGAGTATGGTACTGATGAAAAAAATAGGCAAATCAATGGAGCAGAACTGAAAGCCCAGAAACAGACTCACACAAATATAGTAAACTGATCTTTGACAAAAGAGTAAAGGCAATACAATGGAGCAAAGATAGTCTTTTCAACAAATGGCCCTGGAACAACTGGACATCCACATGCAAAAAAAGAATCTAAATATAGATCTTACACCCTTCAGAAAATTAACTCAAAATGGTTTATAGATCTAAGAGTAAAATGCAAAACTATAAAACTCCTAGAAGATAATGGGGGAAAATGTAGATGACACTGGGCATGGTGCAAGTTTTTAGATATATATAGACACAATTCATGAAAGAAATAATTGATAAGCTGGACTTCATTAAAATTAAAAACTTCTGTCCTGCAAAAGATGCTGTCAAGGGAATAAGAAGACAAGCCACAGACTGGGAGAAAATATTTGCAAAAGACATAGGTGTTAAAGAACTGTTATCTAAAAATATACAAAGAACACTAAAACTCAGCAATAAGAAAATGAACAACCTGATTTAAAAATGGGCAAAATACCTGAAAAGACACTTCACCAAAGAAGATATACACATAGACAAAAAGCATATAAAAAGATGCTCAACATCATATGTCATTAGGGAATTGCAAATTAAAACAACAATAAAATACCTTGACACACCTATTAGAATGGCCCAAATCCAAAACACTAATAACACCAGATGCTGGTGAGGGTGTGGAACCACAGGGACTCTCATATATTGCTGGTGGGAATGCAAAATGGTAAGCCACTTTGGGAGATAATTTGGTAATTTCTTACAAAATTAAATATACTCTTACTGTATGATCCATCATTTGGACTCCTTGGTATTTACCCAAGGGAATTGAACACTTATATTTGCACAAAAACCTACACACAGATGTTTATAGCAGCTTTATTAATAATTGCCCAAACTTGGAAGCAACCAAGATGTCCTTTAGTAGTTAGATAGTACTAACTATCTTTAGTAGATAAAGATTCTGTGGTACATCCAGACAATGGAATATTATTCAGTGATAAAAAGAAATGGGCCATTAAGCAATGAAAAAAAAAAAACAGAGGAAACTTAAATGCATATTACTAAGTTAAAGAGGGTAATCTATAAAAGCTAGATAACAGTATGATTCCAATTACATGACACTCTGGAAAATGACAAAACTGGAGGTGGTAAAAGGATCAGGGGTTGCGGGGAGAGAGGGATGAATAGGCAGAGCACAGAGGATTTTTAGGGCAGTGACACTACTCTGTATTTGGATTTTATTTAATTGTTACTTACAGCATCGGCATCAATAAAAAGTCCAGTGCCTGGAACACAGTAGTCATGCAATAAATGTTGGACAAAAAGAATACATAAATGAATGAATAAATATTCAACTCTAGGCAAAATGGTGAAATAGGGCAAAGTTTCCTAAAAGAGTGAGCTACTTTTATAGTTCATAAAGAGTTTCTTTTATGAACTACAAAATACTTAATTGGAAAACTATTCTTTCTTCCTAATATTTGAGCAGCATTTATGACCTGGAGAAAGCCTTTGATGAATATGACACAGGCTCATTAGGCTGATCACAGAACTTCATGTGTTTGGGATAGGTGTCCCCTAGTTATAATAGGTTATAAACATTTACATAACAAGGGACTGTTTGTTGTTACTCGTTTTATATCCAGCATAGAACCTGGTTGGCATGCCTTTTGAATCGTAGATGCTTAATAAACATTTGCTGAGTGAATGTTAAAAACTAATCCATTTTAGTGTCCTGGGTAACTATGAAAGAGGATCTTAGTTTAAAGCTGGAATTTATACTTTGTCCTAAACGTTTTTGTTATGCACTGAGCTGTGTCCCTCACACCCCCACACGCCCCCCCCATAAATTTGTGTGTTGAAATCTCAACTTCCAGAACCTCAGAATGTAACCCTTTTTGGAGATAAGGTCTTTAAAGATGTGATTAAGTTAAAATGAGGCAGTTAGGGTGGGGTCCTAATCCAATATAACTGGTGTCCTTATAAGAAGAGGAAGAGACACCAGGGGCTTGAGCACAGAGAAGAGGCCATGTAAGGCCATAGTGGGAAGGCAGCAACCTACTAACCAAGGGGAGAGGGCTTAGGAGAATCCAAATCTGCCAATGCCTTGATCTTGGACTTCCAGCCTCCAGAACTGTGAGAAACAGATTTCTGTTGTTTAAGCCACCCATTCTGTGGTCTTTTGTTTTGGTAACCCTAGAAGTTTAACATAATTCCTTTGAATTAAAAACAGGAAAACCCCACAATTTAATATTGTGAATGTTTTATTGAACAGATATGTTGCTGTTTCGCCACATGTGAGAAACATGTGCACACTGGCAAATGTGTGTTGCTTGAATTTTAAATCATTTTTCTGGTAAATATTAAGGTTTTTTTTTTCTTCTCTCTTTTTCTTACCATTAAAATTATACCTGAGAATTTTTACACATTCTGTTTCTTTTCCCCAAGAAACTACCATCTCTATCTTATACTCTGCTTTGGTCTGACTGGTGCTAACTTGACACCCTTTATCCCAACTGACTGAAATCTGGGGACCTCAAAGAGTGCTAATCCACACTGTCCCACACCATGTCATTTGATATTCAGTTCAATATTTCCCTGCGGAGCCTGGGACCTACTTTATGCAACAACTTTCCCTCCATATGTGTTATTTTCCCCCCAGAACCTTCTTAGATGACACCCTCCCAGGTTAGAAAGAAGGAGGAAGCAAACTGATGATATTTTATCAGTGGGCTGTGACCCAAGTATCACCACACCCCCAATTTCGGGAGTCCACTTTTTAAACACCCCTACCGGAGGTAGGGTGATAATGAAGCCAGACACAGACATTTCCTTCAACTTTTGCCAGACAATGTGGCTCCTTGAAGTAGATTAAAATGAAGTCTGTACAAAGTAAGAGGCGTGTTGGAGCCTCCCTCCCCAGAGGAAAACCAGTTTCTAGTCTGAGGCTGACCCCGTAAGTGGAGTCAAAATCCAATTGTTACATCATCCTTAAAGTATGCTATTTAACACGAAGGCAGCCTATAAAGTAGCAGTTAAAGCAAAAATCTCTGGCTTTAAGTATCATTAAATACTATTTTAAGAGGAGATAGGAGGGTTTCAAAGGGTAACAACATAAAGTTTTAAACGGTTTTTATCTATGTCATCTAATTTTTCTTTTTCAGACAACATCTTTATGGTAAGCCTTGAACTTCGTGAGTTTTAATATGACATGCAAGATATTTTTGAAACCATAATTACTATATATTTGTTGTATTATTCATAGCTATCTGATAAAAGCAGGCTAATTTAGTCATAAAGTGGAGAAAAGATCTAGATGCAGTCTCCAAAGACATTCTATTTCAACTTTTGTTCTTTCTTACAATCCTATTTATCACCAATCAGTGCTGTGTCTGGCCTGGCAATAGGTTCTGGGGGACAGAGAGGAATGGAAGTCACAGTTGAAGAGTTATTCCATGCCCACAGTGTGTTAAAGCACTGTCTGAACACAGCATTTATCATTAAAACCCCCTGTTAAGTGGAATTTTCTGTTCACTAACTGATCAAAATACTTTTGTTACTTATTACTGCTGGATCTTTAGCAGTTCCATGAAGTTTTGTGAATTCCTTGAGCTAAAGGATAACTGTAGGCAGGAGGGACAGAAATGATTAAGATTTTCCAGAAATGTCCTCTGTGAGCTGAACAGTGGTCTGAGACTCACAGGTCATGGGTGTCATGGGTGGTCTTTAGTGTTGTGAAGAAAGTCCTCCAGATTTCTTCCTGACTTAAATGACTCATGTGTGAAATGAGATGGTGAAATTATCGTTTTATTTTGTAATGGGGAGGTTATTTGTAGAGAACTGGTGGCAGTGGTAAAGTGATACCCAGGAACTGCTTTGGAGGGCAGCTACCTCAAAGGCCACCTCCACCTTTGACTCTTGTGCATGGCTTATATGCAAAATTACTGACTTTTTTACATGGCCTATCCTACATGGGTCCCCCTTTCCGGGAATCCTGGGCTGCGTGATAGAGAGAAGGAGGCGTTAGACTCTAAAGGGAATTTTGCAAATGATGGCATTGTTGGAGATCAAGTATATCATTAGTGAATCAGCTGCTAGGCTGATTTGGCCAAGAGATGTGAGGAACGGATACAACTATTTAGCTAAGTCAAGGCTAGCACTAGTTTAGTTTTCTGCCATATTTTAACCATGAAATCTAGGCATTTGGGTCTATAATAGTGGAAAAAAATTAAAAACAGACATAGTCCTTCAACTTATGCAATGTACAATCTGGAGGGGGTGACAATAAAAACAAATACTTACATAGTTAAAAATAGTTGGACAAAGATAAAAATAATAGAAGCTAACATATGTGGATTATAATCAATATATTTTCTTTTAAGAAGTAAGAAGTACCCAAGGTTCCTGTTTCCCCATGTGGACTTAATTAAGTTGGTTGATATTCAGAAGTTTTAGGCTTTTTCAGAGGTCAGAGGGGCAATTTTGGTGCCAAGCAACATTCAGTACTTTGATTTCAAGAAAGAAAAGTGATAATGATCCGTATTCCATTGTGTACTTTTTATATAATGCAAACTTACCAAATGTGAAAATTTTAATTGGACTACTCTAAGCAGTACCATTGCTATAGACATCCTTGTCAAGATGAATCTTACATGAAAACATTTCTCCCAAGCTACCACAAAACCCAGAATCATTAAAAATTTAAGAATTGCTAAAATACAAAGGACATGCATCTCCTTGCATTGTTTATGTTTTGCATTTTACTCAGCTTGAGTAATGAAACTAAATTGGTTGGTTTCTTTTATACTTTGCCTGTTTCTAATCAGTTTCACTTTTGATTTTCCATGAGCTCACTGAGTGATGTTGTTTTGGGGGTTTACATACTCCTGGCATTATCCATATTCTCAACAAGCTCTTGGTCATTGAAAGAAAACTTTTCAGTGTATTTGAGGGTTTTTGAAGCCTGGAATCCTGTGTTAGAGGAAATTTAAATTTGGGGTTAAGAATACTTTAACGGGGATAGGAATGGAATTGTGTGGAACTTGGATTTATTTTGAAATAAGAAAAGTCAAACTTTATCTGTACCTCTATATTTTCTCAGTTGCTTAATAAATTTCATAACTATGCTGAAACATGTCGAAGCACTGTAATATGAATGGATATGTTACAGTCTTTAATTTTTATCTCTTGATGTCTTCTATAAATCCTGGTAATGTAGGCACCGTATATATTTAATAAACACAGATGGGGTACAGCATATCCTCCAAGTAATTGTAAGGCAAGCTTGATAGGATATTAAATCTATGCCAGCTCAGACAGTTTCAGCAGGACCAAAATGTCTTTGGTTAGCAGATCATTCTACTGTGCTATTAATTGGTAATGTAAATGAACAATTCATACGCACCTTGCTATACGTTCTGCTAGAAGACTCATATTAAACTAAACCTTTCAATGCAAACAGTCATAATTGAATACAAAATAGTTGAACTCCATCATTTATGCCAAGTCTTTCTAATAATTTAGTATTTATGAGTAGAACGATAGGATTGCTGCCTCTGGGTAGGTGACAGAAGTGGAGATTAAGCTGGCATTATCAGTGGTTTATCATTTAGCTGGAGGACTACCTGACTCTCTTGCCTCTTCTCTCCTTTGGGTGAGCTGCCTTGTGGCCATTCTGCTGTTCATTAGCACCTCTACCAGAAGTATGTAGGACAAGAAGTCCTAGTCAGCCCCACTTTACTCCTTGTCAGCAATTCTGGTCAAAGAAGGAGCAGGGGACAAGATTGAAACTAATGGCTGAAATGAGGTTTGAGGATTATCTGTGGTTTTCATTTGTCCTCTCCACTTGTTAACAAGCTGAATCCAGAGCTGAATGCAGTATTTTTTCTTTATTCACCGGAATATGCAGTGTAATAAGTCCCTGATAAAAATTCTGGCTTTTGCCATTTATGCCAGTAAGTGGGACATAGAAAAACGGAATATACTAAAGAACTGTAAAGTAGTTTTGAAAAACTGATGATGTTACTATATATACATAGAAAAAGATAGGATGTTTTACACACATGAAAGGAGGGAGGGAGGGAGAGAGAGAAAGAGACTTTATTTTTTATTTATTTATTTTTTTTCTTTTAAACATCTTTATTGGGGTATAATTGCTTTACAATGGTGTGTTAGTTTCTGCTTTATAACAAAGTGAATCAGCTATACATATACATATGTTCCCATATGTCTTCCCTCTTGCGTCTCCCTCCCTCCCACTCTCCCCATCCCCCCCTTCCAGGCTGTCACAAAGCCCCGAGCTAATATCCCTGTGCCTTGCGGCTGCTTCCCCCCAGCTATCTACCTTACTACGTTTGTTAGTGTGTATATGTCCATGACTCTCTCTCGCCCTGCCAAAACTCACCCTTCCCCCTCCCCATATCCTCAAGTCCGTTCTCCAGTAGGTCTGCGTCTTTATTCCTGTCTTACCCCTAGGTTCTTCATGACATTTTTTCCCCTTAAATTCCATATATATGTGTTAGCATACGGTATTTGTGTTTTTCTTTCTGACTTATTTCACTCTGTATGACAGACTCTAGGTCTATCCATCTCATTACAAATAGCTCAATTTCATTTCTTTTTAAGGCTGAGTAATATTCCATTGTGTATATGTGCCACATCTTCTTTATCCATTCATCCGATGATGGGCGCTTAGGTTGTTTCCATCTCCGGGCTATTGTAAATAGAGCTGCAATGAACATTTTGGTACATGACTCTTTTTGAATTTTGGTTTTCTCAGGGTATATGCCCAGTAGTGGGATTGCTGGGTCATATGGTAATTCTATTTGTAGTTTTTTAAGGAACCTCCATACTGTTCTCCATAGTGGCTGAACCAATTCACATTCCCACCAGCAGTGCAAGAGTGTCCCCTTTTCTCCACACCCTCTCCAGCATTTATTGTTCCTAGATTTTTTGATGATGGCCATTCTGACTGGTGTGAGATGATATCTCATTGTAGTTTTGATTTGCATTTCTCTAATGATTAATGATGTTGAGCATTCGAGAAAGAGACTTTATAATCAAGTCCTTGCAAAGTCTCTCATCTTTTGTGGTGTGTTCTCAGTAATTTTACTTTGGACACAAGTGATTATTTGTGGAAGATGCACGTTAGCCTGAAGCTCCCTCAATCAGTTGTTCCAAAAGAGGACAAAGAAATTTAACACAGATTTAGTAATAATTTCACGAAACATTAAAAGTGCAAGTGTTGGATATTATTACATAAATCATAGCAATTGAGCATGGAAATCAAGAATATACACCCACAGGGGAAAAAATCAGTTTCAGTGTTGTGAATAGGTGTTTTGGATAAAACAGCGAGTATCAGCATTTTATGTGGATTGAAATAGGCCTGTATCTCACAGACCCAGGCAGAAGCAAATGGAGAGAGCTCACTGGAGAGCTGGGTCAGATGACTCAGGCCCTGGCCCTGGTGATGACCAATAAACTGATGTTAATTAAAGACGCATGTGAAAACTTTAAATAAAATTATTTTGTGGGCTTCCCTGGTGGCGCAGTGGTTGAGAGTCCGCCTGCCGATGCGGGGGACACGGGTTCGTGTCCCGGTCCGGGAAGATCCCACCTGCCGTGGAGCGGCTGGACCCGCGAGCCCTGGCCACTGAGCCTGCGCGTCTGGAGCCTGTGCTAGGGAGCCATGGCCACTGAGCCGGCGCGTCTGGAGCCTGTGCTCCACAACGGGAGAGGCCACAACAGTGAGGCCCGCGTACCGCAAAAAAAAAAAAAAAATTTGTAAAATATGTGATATTTTGCATAAATAGATGAAGCAACAGTCCCAAGTAACATATTTAATATATATAATTTAAATATGAAAGTATAAGTAAATAAATGAAATAAGTAAATATTTGACAATTTCATCTATATCCCTAAAAGTTTTATATATATATATATATATATATATATATATATATATAAAACTTGTTCATAAATGATTTTGTTACATTCTCATTAGAAGTATAAAGGCTGATCTTATATTCAGAGTTGGTCTTATATAAGAGAACGTAGTTTTTTTTCCAAAACATCGTCAAATTTGATTGTGCTTGCAATCAGCCACCTTTTATTGTAGAGGGCGATATAGGGTTAAACAGTTGCAAAAGGACAATAACATATGGAGAGAGTTTTATAAATTCAACATAAATATAATACATCTTAATCATAAATGCCTCCAGAGTTGTATGAGCCATTCTATACAATTTAAATCTGAATTTTTACTACTAGGAGACCTGAGGTAGGAAAGCTCATTGAACTGTCAAACCCAGTCCTTGAGATACAAACCTACGGGACCTTTTGCAGCTGCCCTGTGGGTGAATCCAAATCACTGCCCATTTATTTGCATGTGTTAACAATTGTGAAGGGACTGGAATGTATTTTGTAGCAAATAGCTGATGTTACTGCTCATTATTTTTATTTATTTCTTTTTTCAAATTAAGACTTAGGTAACCAAGCATTATATAAGGGTAAGTGTGACAGTTTTCTGTATTAATACAATAGCTTGCATCTTTTTTTAATGACAATTTGTCTATAATCTTTTGGTATTTAGAGAAAAATTTATTTTTGCTTAGTACATCAAAAAAACTATTGGGGCCACAAAAGTTGAATTTTACAATAATTCATCAGGTCCAGTAAATAAGTAACATCTAGGTTATTACTATCCTGTTTTCTTTAATACAATATAAACACCAATATAGTCTGAACCTTCATCTTCTTTCTGGAATTGAGCAGTGCAGTCTGTGAGAAAAAAATCTCCTTTTTCATTTAGGTGACCCGATGTTAGTCCACAATAAAAGAGCTTCTGGGGCTTTCCCTGACCAATTTATTAGAACCTGCAAACTGGAGAAATCATACCAGACCAGATTCTAGAATCTATTGTCTAAGCCTCCTAAGACCTCTAATCTGAAAGCAAAGCTTATCTTAGAAAACTAGTAAATGCCACATACTCTCTTTCCCGGGAAAGCCAGGAACCTGTTCTCTTCCTTAATATGACTTTTAAAGAAATCTTTGACTAGTGTCAAATTGCTGTTTTTGCATCTTGGGAAGCAGTCTGAAAACTGGCACTGAAATAGGTAAGTGAAGCCTGAGGGTACCCTAGAAGCTGGAGTATTATTGATTAATATTTGGTAACATTATGAATTTACATTTTATCTATTACTAGACAAACTCTTGGGAAGAGACTGAAATTTAAAAGTTACCTTAGCGGGTGTTCAGTGTAAGCAGTGAAAGTTAGCCACTAGTCCATCTTACAGATCAAAAAAGTTGGCTTGATATGTGTTATAAACAACAAAAAAGGATTTGCCTTTTGTTCAGGCTGCAAGGCAGTTTATAGCAAAATAACTTGCTGGAAGAATAGGAGAGTTGAACTAGCAACATACAAAGTCAGGTTATTTGGGAATGCCACTGCTTTGGAGAAGCAGTGTCTTCTGCTGAGGCTAATGATCTGTCTGTTGTGCACAGTATTCCCTGAAACCAACTTCAAGTAATGGACAGTGACTTGGGACAGTGCTTAAAAGATACATAGATACATGGAGCAGTGACACGGCCCAGATGGCCGGAAAGAGGAATGCCACCATGGCCAAGCCTTCAGTATTTTCAGAAGTGCCCATCCTGATCCAGCCTGACTGCCCAGAGTATAGAGACATGAAAGTGAAGGCTGGGGAGCCCACTGCTCTTGAGTTAGTTACTCTGACCTAAGTCCTTGTGGAGAGTGAGCCCTTGGTGTGAGTGACTAAGCTGGCACTATGTATCAGCCTCTTTGTTTACGGCAGCTGAAGAGAGAGAACAAGAGCATGAAAGAAGCAACATGAATCCTACATGGTTTTATAGGTTTATTATTATTATTAGTTAACATTGGTCTGGCAGTTTCTCTTTGTGGAATACTTTCGTTAGTTAAAACATATGATATCTTTGAGAAATGGCAAGAGGTGAGTGAAAATTATGTTTCACCTGTAATTTTACACAGACGAGTAAAGCACAGGTAGGAAACTACATATGAAGGCTACCATAATGCCTCTATGAGTATCAGATCCACTGATACTGAAACATATTCTGTCCCCGGTAGCACAAGTGGGATCCATGCTAGCCAGTTACACTGGATCAGTACGAGAGCCCTTCTCTCTTGGTCACTTTATAGTGGCTATTTGGGCCTTATGCCTGGCTTGTCAGGTCTGTCACTATGAGACCATCATGTTGTTTGGATTTAAAAAAAAATTTAGTCCTGATATTATTAAAATAGAGGACAATATTGTTTAAATGTAGAACTAAAGTATATATATGTGAGAGGGGGAAGTGTTGGTTCACAAACCTGGGAGTTCCCTGAGTTAAATCTGAATCTGGCCCCAATACACAGAGGGCCAGGAGAGAGCAAAGAAAGAGGCAGGTCACTCCAGATTGGTAGGTAGCAGGTTTAATCAGCAAGGGAACTTACATATGAAGCTTGTCTTGGGCGACCACAAGATGAGCAGATCTTTGCACCTGCCCACCAGAACCTTAAAAATTTATATGGCATCCTTAACAAGGTTCAATCACATATACCACCCAGATGGTGTCAGTAACACATTGCTCTCTCAAGGGTGCATCCTTGAAAACAGCTGCCACTTTGGGAATGGTGGGCAGAATGCACGTTTCAAGGACAGGGGAGGGGTGAGGAGCCTCTGATTGCCTGGGTCCAGTTCCTGGCTCAACTGGCAGTCACGTTCTCTCTGTGACCTCCTCCAATGGGTAGGGAATAGAGTTGTAGAAGAATACAGAAGGAATAATGGAAATAGAAATAGCATATCTCCAAGAAACTGCTTCGAATTAGAGATATTAAACAGTTAATTAGTTGTATTAGTTTCTACTGTTGCTATAACAAATTATAACAAACCTGGCGGCTTAAAACAAAATAAATTTTTCTCTTATAGTTCTGTGGGTCAGAGGTCCAACACAGGTCTCAGTGGGTGAAAACTGAGGTGTTGGCAGAGTGGTGTTCTTTTCTGGAGGCTCTGGGGAGAGTCCCTTTCCTTGCCTTTCCCAGATTCTAGAGGCTGCCCACATTCCTTGACTCATGGCCCCCTTCCTTTACCTTCAAAGCCAGCAGCATCCCACCTCTTTGACACTTCTTCCATCAGCATGTCTCTTTGTGCAGCTGGGAGGGATTTTCTGCTTAAGGACTCATGCAATTAGATTGGGCCCACCTGGATAAAACAGGATACTCTTCCCAGCTCAAAGTCCATAACCTTCGTCCCTTCTGCAAAGTCCCTTTTGCCACATAAGGGGACAAATTCACAGGTTTGGGGGATTAAGACGTAGACATATTTGGAGACTCTTACTCTGCCAAATTTGTTAATGTGTTCTGCTTTTCCTTCCCCTTAAATTTTCTTCCTTTTGCTTAATCACACAACTTTACCTTAAGACTTTTATCAATTCAATCTCTGCTCACTTTTTTGTTCATTCATCCATGTCTTTTTATCTATTTATCTATTATTTATATAAGGAACAAGTATTTATTTATGTCAGATTATTCTCTAATCTCTTGGAAAACATATAGGAAAGGCAATTATTTTATGACTACTATATCAAATAATATGTAGTCATCTTCACCCTTGTTAAAAGGGAAGTACTAAGTAGAAGACAGAACATTCTTACAGACTTGAGTACATGGAGTACTGCTGGTCCTGAGTGCTCTGCAGCATTCATGGGTCAGTTGGCTGAATAAGAGTCATGTGACAGAGACTGTTAGGTGTACCCCCAAATCTCTCCAACCTAGGGCTGGCCAAAAAGATTGTATCTCAACAGACCCAAGTTCACATGAATTCATCTAAGTCAGGTTGGCCAACTACGGTCCATGGACCGAACTAGCCCCCTGTTTTCATAAATAACGTTTAATTGGAATACAGCCACACACTCGTTTACATTATGTTTATAGCAGCTTTCATGCTATAACAATAATGTTGAGTATTTGTGACAGAAAGCATATGGCCTGCAAAGGAGAAAGTATTATCTGGCCGTTTTACGGAGAAAATTTGTCAACCCCTGATATAAGCCAACAAGGGACTCAATATCAGTTAGGATGTTTTCAGCATCAAGTAACAGTGTTTATTGGTGGCTTAAATAATGAAGAAAATGTATTATAGCACGTAAAGATAGTGCAATGTTTATTAATTACATGGCTCAGAGGAGTCATCAAGAAGCTGGGTTCCTTCCATCCTTTATGCTCTGCCAATCTCGGCATGTTGGCTTGGTGTATAGGCTATATTCATGTTCCTAGGATGGCTGCTACATTTTTAGGCGTTGCATGTTCATGCAACCTCATTAGAGGTAGAATACATGTGATAACTTCCTTCTATGTCACTTTTCATGAAGGAGGAAGATTTTCCTTGTATCCCTCCATCCCCACCCCAAAACAGACTTTCACTGGACAGAACTTACTTTTCATTGGACAGAACTGGCTCACATAATCATGGCTAATTCACTGGTAAGGAGAGTGGAATCACCATGATTGACTTAGGCTATTCCCCAAGCACATGACTGCTGGGAAAAATACACATACAAACTGGGACTCTGCCAGGGATAAAAAGGTAGAAAATGGCTGTGTCACCAAAAGTGTCTGCCCTACTTGCCCTACTAATTATGTGCCAATTCTAATCCCTTTAATCTCAGACCTGCACATGGAGGCCCAATGCATTTACTCAGCTCAGATTTTTTGCTGCTTTGCCATTTTAATGAGTAAACTAACCTGACTTTTGATTCAAGCAACTTATTTTGGACTCCTTCCCATGCTCTCTCTGGACTAAACCTCTGCTTTCTAACACAGTGGTTAAACAAGGAGCTGTGGAGTTACTTTGGGAGTCAGATGACCACACCTTGGAATTTCAGATCTACCAATTACTTACTATGCCACATTCTCCCCACCCCCCTTAAAATGGACATAATTACAGTACTAATTTCACATGTTATTATTAAGGTAAAATAAAACAATTTAAAGTTTTTTGTACAGTTGCAGGCACATGGAAGTGTTCAGTGAATGTTATCTGTTACTGTTATCTCTACTCCCATCTTTGCACCGGCAGTTCATTGTAGTATTTCCCTGAAATAAGTCTGAAGGAGGATACCAGTCTAATAACTGATTATTTTATATACTCATAAAAACATCAATCAACTCTTTGAAAGAAAAACAGAACCCCAGGACCTGAGATTGTCATACTGATATCCTGAATTCTAGGATGCCAGCTCAAAACAAGCAGCCTGTGAATACATGCAAACTGATCTAGACTGAATTATGCAAACCACTTATTGGTTTGGATACGCTATATTTAAGCCAAAGAAAGTATTTTGTGTTACTTAAAATAGAGTGCCTTGGTAAACACTTTGATTGAAGATCTATGCCCATAAAATTTAAGATCTTACCATGTTTCACCTTACATATCTATCCTTTCTGTTTTCTTAATCTCTTACTGGGTTTTATATTTAAATTGTTTCTTAAATCTGTCTCTTCTTCATCCCTACTACCATAGTCCTCAACATTTGACATCTGGACTATTGAGCAGAAGAAGGTAATCTGTAAAAAATAACCACACACAAATTCTAGAACTCAAAAGGATAATATCTAAGATTAAAAATTCACTATATGGATAAACTTAGCAGTAGACTGGACATTAAAGAAACAGTGATGAGCAAAACTGAAGAGAAACCATTTGCAATCATCAAAATGAAGTACAGAGCAAAAATAGATTGAAATGAACAAAAGCTCAGTGACTTGTGAGACAATACCAAGTGGTCTAAGTGATTATAATAGGAGTCCTACAAGAGAATGAGAGAGAAAATAGGGCAAAAAATATTCAAAGAAATAATGGCTGAGAATTTCACAATTTGGTGAAAATAAACTACAGGTTTAAGAAGCTCAGTGAGCCCCAAGCAAAATATATACAAAGAAAACATAGGCATATCTTAGTTGAAATGCTAAAAATTAAAAGTAAAAAGTGATCTTAAAATCAGTAAAAAAAAAAAAGGGATATTACATACAGGGAAATTACACAAATCATGGCTGATCTCTGATCAGAAACCATGGATGTCAGAAGACAGTTGAAAAAGACTTTGACGCGTCCTCTCCCCACTCTCCCCCACCAAAACCCCACTCAATCCAGAGTTCTATACGCAAGAAAACATTCTTCAACAATAAAGGCAAAATAAAGGCATTTCAGATTAAAAAATGTGAGGAAATTCTTTGTCAGCAGATAGGCACTATAAGATGTGCTAAAGAAAATTCTTCAGAAGTGACACTAAATGGAAAATCAGATCTACAGGAAGGACTGAAGAGAACTAGAAATGGCAATATGTGGGTAAATATGAAAGATAAATTTTTTTCTTCTCTTAAATTTTTAAAAGACTATGGACTATTTAATGCAAAAATAATAATCTTTATTGTGAAGTTAGGGCACATTTGGAAGTAAACTAAAGCAACAAAAATACTAATGATAAAGGATGAACCAAAGGGTATTAAGTTAATTATAATGTTAAAAGTTAGTTTCCTATATTTTATTTATGTGAAGAGATACGTTACTAATTCTAAGTAGACAGTGATGAGTTAAGGGTGTATATTTGATCCATAGGCTAGTATTACTAATGAAAGTAATACACAGAAGTTTATAGAAAAGTCTAAGTAAGAGATGAAATGGGATATGGAGAAAATTAGTTTGAAATCAAAGAAGGAAAGAAGAGGAGAGGAACAAAATTCAGATGAGACAAATAGGAAAGACATAGTAATATGGTACATTTAACTTCAACTGTATCATAACTATATCAGTGGAAATGGACTAAATAATCTTAAGAAAATGGAGATATTTTCTGACTGGATAAAAGCAGTAGGATTTAACTGTATATAAAGAGATACAGCTTAATACGAGGCATTAGAAATTGAAAGTAAATGTATGGAAAATATATCATGTGAAGAGTAAGTACAGGGAAGGTGGTATGGCTATGTCAGTGTGAGTCAGGTAGATATTTAAAGCATGAGGATTGCCAGAGATAAGGAGGGACATTTCATAATGAGAAAGGAAGCAATTTACCAGGAAGACATAATCAGAAATGTGTATGTATCAAATAATAAATCCTCAAAATATATGAAGAAAAAATTGACAGAACCAAAAGGAGAAATAAACTCACAATCCTTTTTCAGTAATACACAGAAAAAGTAGACAAAAAAATTATTGAGAATATAGATTTGAATAACACTAGCAACCAATCTGACCTAACAGACATTTATAGAATGCTAGATTTAACAACTACAGACTACACATTCTTTTCAAGTAAACGTGAATGTTCGCAGAGATAGACCATATAATGGGCTAAAAAGATAATTTTCAACTCATTTTAAAAGATTGAATTCTTATAGATGATGGCCTCTGGAATAAAATTAGAAATCAACAGCAACAACATATTTAGAAATACTCCAAGTATTTGGACATTAAACAGAATTTCCTAGGCAACCAATGGGTTATAGAAGAAGTCGTAATGGAAATTAGAAAATATTTTGAACTCGACAGTAATTCAACATCTCAAAACTTATGTGATACAATGCTCAGAGTGGAATATATAGTTTCATATTAGAAAAGATAAAAAATTCTTAAAATAATGTAAGATTCCACCTTAAGAAACTAGATAAAGAAGAGAATATTAAACACAAAGTAAGTAGAAAGAAGGGACTAACAAAGAAAAGCAGAAATCAGTGAAATAGAAAACAGATGAACAATAAAGAAATGAACAGAGCCCAATGTGACTTCTGTGAAAATAGTAATAAAATTAATAGATTAATAGACTCCTAACAAAACTGTTAAAGAAAAAAAAAAAGAGAGATAAATATATATCATGACTGAAAGAAGGGACATCGCTATATATGCACCAGATATTAAAAGGAAAGTAAGAGAATATTATGAATAACATTATTTCAATAAAATCAACAATTTAGATGAAATAGACAAATTCCTTAAAAAATATAATATACCAAAACTGGCATGAGAGGAAAATAGAAAATCAGAATAGAACTAAATTTATTAAATAAACACAAAAGAAATGTATTAAGTAAAGTTCAAAATAAAAATATTTTCCACAAAGAAAACTCCAGACTTGGATGACTTCCATGGTGAAATTTATCAAATATTTTTAAAAGACATAAAACAACTATTAAAGAAAAAGTATAATACTTTCAGGAAATAGAGGAGGGAACACTTTTCAATTCATTTTATGGTGCTAGCATAACCCTGAGACCAAGACCTGACAAAGACATTGCCCTTCTTTCCCTGAAAACAAAACAAAACAAAAACCTAAGAAAATAGTTATAGAAGGGAATTGCTTCAATTTTCTAACAGCATTTATGTAAAACCTATAGCTAACACCATTCTTAATGCTGCATGACTAAACATTTTCCCACTAAGACTGGAGAAAGGCAAGGATACCTGCTCCCACCACTTGTATTTAATATTTTACTTGCAATAAGTTGAGCCAAAGCAATTAAAGAAATAAAAATTAGAAAAGAAAAAGCAAAACAGGGCTTCCTTGGTGGCATAGTGGTTGAGAATCCACCTGCCAATTCAGGGGACACACGTTCAAGCCCTGGTCCGGGAAGATCCCACATGCTGCAGAGCAACTAAGCTCGTGTGCCACGACTACTAAGCCTGTGCTGTAGAACCCGCGAACCACAACCACACGAGCAACTAAGCTCGTGTGCCGCAACTACAGAAGCCTGTGCACCTAGAGCCCGTGCTCTGCAACAAGAGAAGCCGCCACAGTGAGAAGCCCACGCACCGCAAGGAAGAGTAGCCCCTGCTCGCCACATCTAGAGAAATGCCTGCACACAGCAACAAAGACCCAACGCAGCCAAAAATAAAATAAATAAAATTTTTTAAAAAGAGCAAAACAGTCTGTATTTGCACACTGTGTAAAAGTGTGCATATATGAGAATCTACATATAAAATCCTAAGGAATTTACAAAGCAACTACTAGTAGTAACTGCAAAGTTGGTAAGTCAAAGTTTCAGGATACAAGGTCAATATACAAATATCAATAGTAGTTTTACATATTTGTAGCAAACAATTCAAAGTAAAATTTTAAAATACAGTTTAAAATAGCAAAAATAAGACAAAATATTTATGAATAAATATAACAGAAAATGTGCAAGGACTCTGCACCCAAAAGAATAAAACATTGTTGAAAGAACTCACAGAAGACTAAATAAATGGATAGGAAGACCCAGTAGTGCTAAAATGCCAGATGTCCCCAAACTGATCTATAGATTCAATGCAATGAAAAAAATCTCTGTCTTGTAGGAATAGCTTAGATGATTTTAAACTATGTATGGAACCAAACAAGAATAGCCAGTACAATCCTGAAAAAGAAAAATGCATTTGGAAGACTTTACATTACCTGATGACTTACTCTTAAGTTACAGTAATCAGAACATACTTCACTTCATATTACAAGTTTCAACACATACAAAGGAACTGAATAGTATAATACTGTAATGCTTATGCGCTACCTCCCAGTTTTAACAATTATCCATTTATGGCAACTGTTGTTTTGTCTATATACTCTCTACTTAACCTTAATTGATTATTCTTAATTTATTATCTTAATACATCTAAAAAAAAAATTTCTGCTGGTCACAGATTTAGTTACTTTAAAGTACAGCTCATGTAGGAAAGACAAATTCAATTATTTATTTTTTTCCCTTTACTTACCAGTTTTTAAAATAATGAATTGGTACCCTAGCATGCTCCAGAAATGATCAATTTTTGTTTAAGTATTATCAAGAATGCCTGGTTTTAAACATATTTAATGTCTTTCAATCTATTGCAAATATAATATTTATTGATGCTCAGTTGGTCTGTCTTTGACAAAAGAGAGCTTATTCAAGTGCATTCCTGAGAATCTTTGAAAGCCTTCTTGCTTGTGCCAGGATAATCCTGTATATTTCCTCTTCCACATCTGGAATTGGCAATTTCTTAAAGGACTTCTTTTTCCGTTTTTTAGGAAATGGTTTTAGGAGAGCAATACTGAGTACTAGGTGTGCTCATTACTACTGAGTTGGTGTAAGTTTTTGTAGTGGAGAAAGTGTGTGTGTGTGTGTGTGTGTGTGTGTGTTGAGTTGGTGTAAGTTTTTGTAGTGGAGAAAGTGTGTGTGTGTGTGTGTGTGTGTGTGTGTAAATAAAAACATCATTGCTTTATACCAATTTAAATTCAAGATATCAATTTTTTTTAACCTAACCTCACTGATCCCGTGTTGTCCTTAACATTTGTTTACTTGTCGCTCTCCCCACTAGAGTGTAAGTCCAGACTTATGGCTTTTCCTCTCTTGTGCCTTGTATGATTTTATGATTTGCTGTAAAATTTTGTTGAATGAGGAAACAGGCAAATAATTACAAAGTAATGTTTCCCGAAGAGGTTTACCCTTTCTGGAGAATGGCAATGGAAGTGTGGTATGCATGCCCACTTGTGTGAATGTGTATATGTATTAGTATTACTGGGTGGGTGATGCATTCTGTTCAAAGGGTTAAGTAGAGGCTCATATAAAGGTAAATCAGGATGCTTCCAATTGGGATAAGAATTTTTCTATAGATTCAAATACTTTGAAACTTGACATTAATAACAAATGAAGACATTGCCATTTTTATATACTTCTTAGGTAGAATGAACTTATCTGGATCACTTAATGGACGAAACCCCAGTCAATTCATTCACTTTTGGTTTCCATTATTGTCTTGTACTGAGTAGTGGATTGCATTACCCTACAGATGTTCTCATCTGGTTATGCTGAAAATGCTGGGTTGATTAACTGAGAATTCATTACAGCAGTGGTTCTTCTGCTACTTGGAAATACCTGTGTGACCCACAGTGCTGAGGGGTGTTAGCCCCATCTGTAGCCTTTCCCAATCGTTTTCTATGGAAAATAAATATTTCTTGACCTTATTTAAACCACTGTGCAAACATTGCTTCAAGACAGATCTCACAGCTGTTTTTCCTACCGCATTCCCCCCACCTACAGAAACTCCTACAAAGACATTCTGTAGCTGCCACTGTTGGGCAATAATAAGTAAATGGAAAAAAAAGATGTTAATGACAGCATAAGAGGAAAGCAAAACTTCTATGTCCCATGGTCTATGCTAAGTATTTTCACATGAATTAGTAACAATAATACTGATTCTTGTGTCAACTTACTGGAATCCAGCATTATTTTAAATACTTTCCATATATTAACACCTCACCCCATAACTACTGTTATCTCCATTGCACAGATAAAGAAACTGAGAAACAAAGACATGAAGCAAGTTGCCTGGCTCAGTTTCTTGGACTGCCTCTCAGAATGTTATCTAACCTTATTGGCCACTGAAGATAATTGTTTTTTGATGTGGATATTATTATTCCCTTTTTACAGCTAAACTGAGGCCCCAAAAGACTAAATGACTGGGTTAAGTTCATACAACTTATAAATTGGACCTAAGGGTGTCTGAGTCAAAAGCCGCTACTCTTTTAGATAGAGGTAAACAGAATAATTATTTATATAAACTAGCTTATCAACAGTATATTATTTGTCTGCCTAGTTTGTATTTTATGTATAAGAAAATATTAAAATGTTATAAATTAGAGCACTGTAAAACATATAGTTTTGTATTAAATTGCATTTAGCAACTTGATTTATTAAAGAGATAAGTAGAGGCAAGAATTTGGATTTCAGTGGTTTGTTTTCATGCAGGTCAGTGTAACCAGTATGAGATGTTATCACTGTGCCTGCCTGTTTTTTTCTGATGTAAATAAATTAATAAAATCATGCAGTTTTTTGTGCCATATCGAGCTTTTTGCTGGCAAATTAGTTTAAAATTTGGATACGTAAGAAAAATGGAAGCAGTGAAATAGTTCAGTTTTACATGAAGAGAAAACAAAATTCTTCCTGGCATAATGACTGCCTAGAGAGAAATATCCTACAGTTACCCCAATGGAAACATTTGCCCTTGGAAATAAACTCAAAAGAGAACAGTTTAGAACTAGTCAGAGTTGTGTAACCATATCAGATACAATAAAAGTCAAATTTGAAAGGTCATTTACAGGCATTAACACTTTGTGGCCAAGTGTATCCCCAATCAGGAGATTTAGTCCTCCAAGACATTCATAACATGCTAATTATTATATGGATCATTTACTGATATCTATGCATATGACTTGTATTACTCTGTGAAATACCATGTTGGATATATTTTTATTTAAATTCTGTAGTTTTTTCTCGTGGCTGTATTGTAGTTATTTATTTTTTCAGACTTGTAGTCTTCAATAACAATTAGGAGGGAAAATTATAGAACCAACTTTCTCTTCTAGCTATTTTTCATAATAAACAAAACAGAGGTGTACTTAAAGACCTATAATGTAAAAAGAGTTATTGAATTGCATTTTAAGAAGATGCTTGCTATTTCATAAATGCCTATAATAAATACAATCTGTAAAATATGAAAGGATTAAAAAATTTTAACTATAGTCATCCAATCTCTGAGAGCAAAAGGGTGAATCAAACCAAAGGAAAAAAGGGATGAAGCAGTAGAGAGTAAGGGTGAGGAAAATTACAGATGACTGGAGGCCAGCTCCCTGACCTTCTCCTACCCCCACTGCTACAGCCAGTGGTTGGGGGAAGTAACACTGACACTAGCTGTTTATCATGCTTTAAGAGCAGAATGTAAAATGAAAACCATTACTACCTCTCAGGATGCAAGGAATGTACAAGAAGGGATTAAATCAATTGAAGATGTTATCTCAATGGGAGAAGGAATTCTAATTAAATTGAAGTCTTAAAAAAAAAAAGACTGCCTGTTTCAAAAGACTGATAGAGACATATATCTGATGAGTCAACTTGGTCTTTTCAAGGCCTTACCCAGGCCCCTCTTCTATTTATGCTTATGATTAGAGGGATAAACAGCTCATGAGAGTTCCTATCTACCAAATCCAACCACGCAGTCTTAAAAATCATTTTCTGAGTCTACAGATAATTCTTGCATCAAATAAGTTGATACAAGACACCAAGAGTTAGTAGGATTGGACTAGAGTTAAATCCACTGCATTCACTAAAACATTACCAGACTGTGTCCAGCATGTGTTGGGGTTTAAGGGACACTTAAAAATATATGGCAAAATCAGTTCCTCAGGGAACTGGCAGAATGGTGTGCTGGCAAGAGGCAAATACAACAAAGAAGACAGAATATAATTAATTGAAAGGCAGTGGTATAGTGGACTCATTCTGGAGGCAGACAAGCTTAGCTTGCCTCTGTGTGACTTTGGGCTAATTATTGAGTCAGAACTTGAGTTTTCATATCTGTAAAGTGGAAAGAAGATGATTAACCTTATGTTTGAAATGATAGACATCAATTTCCTAGGAGAGAGCCTCATACACACTAAGCATGGGCTGTGATGAGAATGCTGCTGATGATATAATAATGTCCCCAAGTGAGAGGCAGAAGATAACTAGATTAATAGGAATACCTGTACAGGCTGGAGTATTCGAAGACTGTACCTCAGAGTTCAGAGATCAGAACCAAGTGGACCTTGAAGTACGAGCAAAGGTGAGTGAGGCAAAAATGGGACACATTTCAGGATCACTAAGGGAACGATCCTCAGACCCTCAGAGTTGCAGGCAGTTTGTACTTTGGCCTTGGGGACAAATGATGATACTTAAATTAACACATTTGTCCACATTCTCCAGATGACTCAGCCATGAGCCTCAGTACTTATGATTGCTGTGGAATTGGTGCCAGCTTTGCCTCATCAAGAATGCCAGATGTAATGTAATTTTAATGACTTCCATTGTGTTTGAGGCTTCGTTGCTAATATCCAGCATCTCACTGCACATTTAAACTGACCTGAGTATACTAATGAAGATTAATGGTTCATTGATTAAGAAAAGATGAATCACCCTATTACTGATGTGAACTTTCTGTCCTAACATAAAAGTGTATTGAACTTCAAAATTACTGGCTCAGGTATGGTGGGAAGCTCCATTTAATGGTCTTCTATTTTACTTTGATAGTAATGGTGACAAAACATTTGTTCCTTTTGGAAAAAAATATCAAATAGAAGTTTTATTAGTTTTCTTTAGAAAAAAAGTTTACACATAGTGAATGAATATAGTAGAGGGGTTTTATCAGTACCTTTAAAATTATTTTTTTGTCAGAAACTGAGATAACTTGTTCCTATGAATCAAATTATCATTTAGGATTGCATTAAGCTGCAGGTAAACAGAAACCTGAACACAGTGGCTTAACCAAATAAGGGATTAATTTTTCTCACCTAATAGAGATGATAAGGAACTCAGGAAGCAGTTTTTTCTTTTTCTCATTTTGTGAATCTGAGTGTGATATTTGGCTTCATGGTTGCAGGATGGCTGCTGTACCAATGGGAATTATGCCTTCATTCCAGGCAAGAAGAAGGGGAAGGACAAAGGGCAAAAATTCCTGTGCTATCTGAATCAGTTTATTTTTGTGAGGAAGGCAATAGCTTTTTCTGGGAGTCACATAGGTACATATATCTCCAATATACTTTTGCTTATATCTCTTTGGTTGAACCTATGCCTCATAGCCATTCATTGTTTCCAGGAAACCTGGGAAACTTTATTATTATTTTTTATTTGGACACATTGCTTTTTCAAACAAACTGAGAGTTTATTTGTTGATGAGCATAGTTGATGGAATTGGTTTCCTCTGATGGGTTTCCCTACTAGGCGTCTCCTTGAGCAGAAGGTTCTATGAAAATGGGCATGGCACATCAGGACTCCATGCAGAGTTACAGGGAAAGAATTGGCAAGGAAGGCGGAAACTACATGATTACCAAGCACAGAATGCTTAACTGAGGTTGGAGAACTTCTGAGCTTCAAATTCAGCTCTGTTTTGCTCTTAGGTGTCAGTAGTCTCTCCATTGTCCCCAGGCAGATTTCCTGCTTACAGAGTATAGCCTTCTTTATTTTAACAGCATGGTCCCATGACATATGTGATATAGACATGGAATCTACCTAGTAAAGCAGCAGGTAAAGAGTATAGCCTCTGGAGGTGGAAAACCTAGGTCTAAATTGCAACTTTGCCACTAATTAGCTGTTTGATCCAGGGCAAGTTGTTTAATCTTAACTGGATTTCCATTTTCTTATCTGTCAAATAGTAGTAGCATCCTTCCTGATAGTTTAAATGAGTTAATACATGTAGAGGATTTAAAATGGCATCTGTCACATAGTAAACATATAGTATTAGCTATTATTTAATTCAATACATTTTCTTTTAACCTCAAACAAAAAAGGTGTGATTTCTAACATTTGAGAATTTATCTATTGGGAAGAAAGATAATATAAAAGTTCTTGAAAACAATTCTAAGATTTTAAGTAACTGCATGTTGGGTTGTTACCTCTGAGGACACTTTTTGTCTCTTTGCATTATTATTTAACTTTCTAGATAAACGTAAATCTCTCTGAGTTTGAGCATTGGATCTTCTGCCTCTTTGTATATACAGGGTCTACTGTAGGTGTCCTTCATGTGATAGACACTCAATACATATTTATTGATAATTATTACAGGAAATCGAACTAATGAAAAGATCATTGTGAATTGGGGTAATCAAAAAATTTTTCTTGAATTATGAGAGCTATGACCTGGAATAAATTCCGAGAATTCATTTAGAAGAAAAGGAAAGAAAAGGTCACTTGGCAGAGACGGGTAGGGCAGGGTTTGATGGAATGATGTATGAAAAGGACAGTGACAGAATGTGTTCAGTGTATACAGTGCATGATACTGCTTTGTTTGACCTTGGTCATGATGGGAAAGTGAAGAAGCTGGTTTTACCACTTGGTTGAAGACCTTAATTATCTGCTAAATAATTTGGAATCAGATTTGATCCAAGAGGCAGTAAAAAACAATTTCAGATTCTTTCACAGGAAAACATGAAGAATATTGTATTTTAAGAAGATTAATTAAGCAGTGGAATGCATAATTAATAAAATTTGAAAAAGAACTGGAGGTAAAAAGACCTACTAGGAGATGATTAAAGTCCAGAGGGGAGGTCTTAGGGAGGGCAGCTTTTCTTCAAAGGCCTCAGATGAGAAGTACAGTCTCAATTTCTTTTTGAGGGCATAATGGCAGCTTCAAAAGGCATCCTAGTCTCCTCCTAAATTCCCTAAGGAATTCTAAGCATTTTTCTAAACACTCAAAATCACTTAGGAAAGAATTACTCTTCTTACAGAATAATAACTCTCAAAGTAGGAAAAAAATCATTTGCTAGTGTTTATACATTTTTTAAAACCTAACTTTATTTTTTAAAGTATTTATTTGCCAGATTCTTTTTAGTGGTACCAATATTTCTTGAATTTTACGGAGCTGCGTTTTTGTTATCTGAAAATTCTTAAAGGATTTTGTATCCTTCGTAATGCATTTCATCTTCCTTACTAATCTGTTGTCCCTTGAAGTAAGATAACTGCGGTGTACTTTTTCATCTTCTACATTGTTGATAGTGATGGCTTTTATTAATATTATAGAAATTCAGTGGAACCTATCAGCGGGAAATCTTGCCAAATCTTTTTTAAGGTACTGCCAATTCAATAAACATTTATTTGATTGGCTTATATTTGCCAAGCACTCTGCTATTCACTGGTTATATAGTGATGAATGAAATAGATATAATCTATGCCCTCATAGAATTCACTGTCTTGATTATTAAACTGACAATAAAAAGTAAGCAGATAAATAATAAGGAATTCTGATAAGTTATGAAGAAATTGGACCAAATACTGTGATGCAGAAGTGTAGGAATGTGGTTAACTGTGAGAGGAGTTGGACCTACTTCAATGGAGTGGTTGGTCACCTCTAAGGAAGTGATATTTAAGTTGAGGCTAGAAAGATAAAAGGAGTTAGTTTTGTGAAGAGTTGGCATACCTAAATATAGTGACTGAAGAACTATATTGGATATTTAATGACAAGACAATTTATAAAAGCATGGACAGAATTAAGAATAATCAACAAGAGAAGGTGAAATACAACACCAGCGATGAACTATTACCACGCGTTGGCCTGAAGGGGCAAGAGCTGGAGGACTGCCCATAATCCAGAATGAATGTAGCTGTAGCTATAAGAAAGAGCTGAAGAAAAAGGAACTATGGCTTTGAGAAGCGGAAAGCATCACTGTCAAAGTGCAGCCCAGCATACAGTAGCCAAGAAAGTAAACCCTGCAATCTTTCTCTCTTCTAAAAATATATGGAAATTCAACTTAAAGGACTTATAATAAGAAAACAATTAAAAAAAAACAAAGTTGGGATATTTATTTTATTTCTAGACTGTCTATAAAGTGATATTAATCAAGACAGTATGGTGTTGGTGAAAGGGTGCACATATAGGTCAATGGAACAAAATAGAAAGTCCAGGAAAAAAAACCTCACATATATATGGTTAATTGGTCAATTGATTTTTAACAAAGGGGCTAAGACTATATGTGGGGAAATGATAACCTTTACAACAAATGACCCTGAACAATGATATACAGGTGTTCCAGGATTATCTGTCTATGTGTGTGTGTATATATGTATGTATCTCTCTGTCTTTCATATCTTTCTGTCTATCTAGTGAGTGAGAGGGGATAGAGAGACAGACACAGCGAGGGAGTAATCTCTATCTCTCACCACACATAACAGTAAGTTATTTGAGGTGGATCATAGACTTAAACATAAAAACTCAAAAAATAAAACATTAAATGGAAATTTTTGTCTTACTGATAGGCAAATCTCTGCAAGCACAAAAAACAATAATCATTTAAAAAATTTTAGACTTCTTCAAAATTAAAACTTCCGTTCATCAGAAGTCATCATTAGGGAAAAAAATAGGCAAGCCAAAGACTGGGAGAAAGTATTTGCAAAAAAATATGACTGGTAAAGAATTTCTATCTGGAATATATATAGAATAGCTCCTAAAACTCAAGAATAAAAATGCAACCAACCCAGTTAAAAACAGGCAAAAGACTTGGATAGATGCTCCCCAAAGGAAGGTATATGAAAGACCCATAAGTACATGAAAAAGTGCTCAATATCGTTAGTCATCAGGAAAGTGCAAATGAAACCAAAATGAGATCCCATTATATCCCCACCAGATTGTTTGAAAATAAAGAGGGGAAAGTAGTGCTCTCATACATTTGGTGGGAGTAAAAATGGTATAACCACTTTGGAAAAATCTCTAGTAACTTAATATAAAGTGAAATATATGGCTACTCTTTGACCCAGAAATTCCATTCCTAGATATTCTCCCTAGATAAATGAAAGCCTAGATCAACAAAATCCTTGTACAAAAATGCTTATTATAGCTTTATTCATAGTAGCAAAAAATTGGAAACAGTCCAGTATACATCGACAAGAGGATAGAAAAATGAACCGTGGTATATTTGTGCAATGGGAAGATATTCAGCAAGAAAAAGAACAAACAACTGATTAAAGCACCAACGTGGATAAATTCTTCTTAAAAACATTATACTGTATAAAGGAAGCTTTATACAAAGAGTACATATCATGTAATTAGTTTATATGATTTTAAGAACAAGCAAAACAAATATATCGTGAAAATAACCACTATAGTAATTGCCTCTGGAGCTGTTTGCAGTGGAGATTGACTTAGAAGGGACATGAAGGAATTTTCTAGAGTTACATTTTGTGTATTTTGATAGGAATTTTAGTTATCCAAGTATATGACTTTTCAAAACTCAAAGAATGGCACACTTAAGATTTATGTAATTCATGGGATGTAAATTTTACCTAAAATAAAAAATGTTAATCATGTATTAAACTCTGATTAATGATATGCATGCTGAAATGTTTAGAGGTGACATATACTGATGTCTGCAACTAGCTTTGAATTACAGCAAAACATGAATTGATAGATAAATAGAAGGACAGATTGATGGATAGATATGTAATACGTCAAAATAGCAAAATGTTAACTGTAGAATATCAGTGTTGGCTATATGGGTGATTACTATACAATTCTTTCAACTTTCTTGTATGTTTGGAAATTTTTATAATTAAATTTTGGGAAAAATTTCAGAGGATCATTGGAAGATCCTAAATGAATTCTTCCCTTCAGTTCCAAGCCCACTTCCTATCCCACTTTACAATGATATATCAAAGTTGGAATTACGAGTAAAGTAACCTCCCATGAGAATATTTAATAATCATTTTAGTGAAACATGTAAATGACTCCCCCGTTACACGCTTGATATGCCCAAGTGTACTATTTTTAACCTATGGGATTGGTAATGGCAAAGTGGCCTAATTGTGTTTGAGCTGAATATGTGGGTAGGCTGAAAGGGAGTCAGAACTGTCTGTTGTGTTTAGATCTGGAACTAGGGACTTAAACTCCTAAGATTAACCACATTAATTCCTCCAAATTAACAGCATTGAGGCAGAGCAACTCTTCAGGTATAGACGTATAGTTAATAGGCCATTATTGGGCCAGTACTGTCACTCTTTTAGGCTGTATATATCCCCCTGCCTGCCGGAGGCATACTTTCAAAGACTGGACTGTTTAAAGCCTACATTAAATTTATAATGAATCTAGTAGCACTTGATATAATCGCATAGAACACCTGAAGTTTCTAGAAAAAAATATTTTCAATAATAAAGTTTTATGGGATACCCATGTGTTTTAACATTCAGATTCAGGTTTGCTGAGAGCTGGTTCCCTAGCCTACCCTTGACGCTATTTGCAGGGATAATAGAACATTGCTCAGCTATTGCTTTCTAGGAATTTGTTTTTCCTTCCAAAGAAGTGGGCTTTAAAATGGAGCACATAATTTTACTGAAAAGATCACACTTGAGAGGTTATTGTACTAAATATGCTTTCATCCTCTCACACCATTTTTTATTAAAGCCACTATTCTCTTGGGGAATGGGGCAAGGGAACTCAGAGGGGCAGAAACCTAGAAGACAGCACAGGAAACAGACTACTATCACCACTTCTATAACTCACAGCATTTTCTGCAACTTTGTCAGATGCCCTATCCCTCTGTTTTGCAGGTGTTTAGAGTCATAATTGGAGCCTAAAAAAATGTTGTGGCTGGAGATCAAAAGTTGAAAACTCTATTAATTATTAATAGGCCTGAATTCTGGCAAGAACATCCTTTGGGTCAGAGATGAGTTAAGAAACACTTAACAAATAAGCAGCCTAGCAGATTCTTTTTACAGTTCCTGATGGAGCTAAAGATATAAAAGCAGACAAGACTTTATTATCTAAATGTGCATATCTTTTATTTTTAAAAATTATTACTATATTTTTATAAAGCATTGTCTCATGGCCAAACATTTAAAATAAAAATTTAGTGACCACATAAAAATAGAGGTGATCATTTGAACTAAGAATGCATCCACATATTAAGGAAAAAGTAAGTAATTTTGTTCATCTCAAGCTATATTCCTTTTGGCTATTGTATTAAGAGAAAACGTTTTTGTTCTTCTCAACCTGTATTCCTTTTGGCCATTGTAGACAAATCCGAATTTCTCCTGAGTAGGTCACAAATAAGTTATGATGCTGCTTGTTTCTATTTGAACAGCAGCACAGGCACAGACAAGCCATATCTTAGAGGGAGAAGCTTCTGGGTACCAGTTAGAGCAACTGTAAGAATCCAGACATGATGCGTTCTTACTTTATTCTTTACCCCCCACGTGAAAAGTTCTTCGCCCCCAGCCTTGCCTCAGGCCAAAGCCATGAGGCTATAGCCTAAAGCTCCTGATGAATCCTTGTAGACCTCTGTGGTCAGAGTTTCTCAGGCAAAATCAGCGCAGAACAAATGCTTTACACTTGATGTCTGACTCTTGAAAGCTTAGGGCAAAGATATCTCTTTGCAAAAATAGAAAAAAAAATTTTGAAATTATGCATAGATGTCCATTTTTCATTTCTTCCCATTTGTGTACAGAGCATACACTAAATATTGTATTGCTTAGCAGGAAGTCAAATACAAGTGCCCAACGTGTCTTAAATAAAATAAGAGGCATGTTCATTTAGAGATCGTGAGTGATAATTCAACATGAAAATCTGGGGGCAAGGAAATGATCTTGGGAGCCCGTGGGCAATCCTAGAGAACTGGCACATGGGCAGTCAGCAACCTGGCTTGCCTTCATTACCAGTGGGATGTACATTGCCTTTTTCCTCCTGTCTTTATTCATTTTTCAACAGCCTGCCACATGCAATACACCAAATCTCATATTAAAAAATGCCCTGTACACACACACACACACACACACAGGAACTAAAGAACTTTTACACACACACACACACACACACACACACACACACACTGGAACTAAAGAACTTTCAGCAGATCCAGGCATACACAGTAAAAACAGCCATCTGCACTGAAGCTCAGGGTTTATTCAATTACACTTGCCCAAGTTATTTGTTTGGCTTTGCAATGTAAAGAGTTCTGTTTTATTGTTGGAACTTTTCATGCTGTCGAATTGTTTTCAAAACTCTTTCCCCAGATGCATTTGGCATTTATCAACAGCGAGTAAGCACTAGCAATGGAACCCAAAAACGTGTGTGCCTCACATGGGCATCAAAATCTTTACCCAGGTCACTTGCCAGAATCAGACTAAGATTCCTGGTATTTAATGGAGAGGTTAAAAAAAGTTTACAGGTTTAATGCCTGTGGCACACTGATCATTTTTCAAGGTTGTGAGGATTAAAGTATGTGAGATTCTTTCGAGCAAGTTTGAACAGGGTGTGGGAAAGCATGAATGGCAGGTGGCTGATCTACAAAATGTCAAGCTTCTGAACATGATCTTATCAACAGCCAACTCACATTTCATGTTTGATCCTAAGGATTCTTGTGTTGCTATAATCAAGTCTGGTAGTGCAGTCAACTCTTCACTTTTATTTAAAGTAAGCCTTTTTAGTAGTATGTATGCTTTCTGTTAAACTACATAACTGCTTTAGTATAGTATTATTTGCAAATGTAACTATTTTCCCCAAATGATCATTAACTTTCATGACAAAAAAGGTAAAATATAATAATCATTGAGATTCTCTGTTGTAAAGCCTCTATTCTTATCTGTGGCCATAATGCTGATAGACTTTAGATCAAAATGGAAAGATTCTATCTCAGAATACAGTATTATATCTCTATAAGTCTATCTCATGCAATCTTAAGTTTATGTACAAAGTGCATAAAAAGTGCACAAATTTTGGAATTTTCATGACCAGAGATGAATCCAGTATTTTGGGTGTAAGCTTTGCAAACAAAGGTGTAAATCAAAATATACATCTGCTGTAAATGTTTCATGCATAAACACAGATTGATATGTATGTATGTATATGTGTTTCTGTAGCTCTACCTCTGTATCTACTTTGGAAATTTGATCACCTTAGTAGTAGCTGGGCATATTTTATCCTGGATCTAGCTTATAATAATTATGGAAACTCTAGTTTTTCCTCCAGAAATCTTATCTGCATTTGAACATTTTAAACATCCTTTAATTTGTTCCAGTCATAAACACTTTACTATATAAAAGAATCAAGCAGAAGACTACTTACTTATAGTTTCTCTAAAAATTTTAAAAATGTAAACGTTTAAGAAGGTCTTTTCTTCCTCCCTCCCTCCCTCCTTCTCTCCCTCCCTCCTTCCCTCCCTTCCTCCCTTCCTTTATTCTTTCCTTCCTGGTGCCAGTGCTTGGCTAGGATTTGAAAATAAACTACCCTCTCACTGTTTCCAGAGAAGGATGTGAAAGGAAATTCAAAATATAACAAATAAAAATATATCTAAGTGAAATCCTATACGAGTCACATGAGCATAAAAACTAACGTTCCTAACTGTAAAATTAGGCAAAATGCCATGTTGATGTGCGTAATCATGTAGTCAACTGACTGAGGTTTACCTTCTTGGTGTTTTTCCTTCCTGAATTATTCAATGTCTCAGATTCATACAGAAAAAGAATTTTGTTTTCATTTGTAAGTTGCACCCATAGGTGACAGACCATAGATGATCCTAATATATTCTTGTTTCCCCAAACGCTAGCCAGAGGGACAACTACCTCTGTTGAGAGCACTGGCAGGTTTTCTTCTGGAGAAATCCTGAGAAGCTTTGTCAGTTCTGGTGCTTGGTTAGAAAGCACACTGTGGACTCAGAAAGTCCTTTTCCTTTACAAGACAATAGAAATCCAGGAGACTCTTTTTATCTGTGGGAAGGAAATGGGAAAACAGCCATGAGGAGCAAGTCTTAGTTCAGTACGGTGTCCCCGACTTCCTGTTTCCTGTTTCCTCTGTTTCTTTTCCAGTATGAATCTGAAACATGGTGGGTTATGTCTTGTCTTGCAGGAGTTTCTTAAGTGACTCTTTGGTATCAATAGGTGTGTGGAGCTGAATAGCCAGAACTATCCCAGCCATGACTTTGGAGTCCTAGCAAACTGCTGCAAATATTCAGAGTGCTAGGACCCAGATTTAAGTAAGAATGGGATGCATACCGTATGCATCTATGAATGCATTGCTTTACATCTGTTCAGCTTTGCTCTCCTATGAGTAAAACAATGACCATTGCTAATTTACATGCTTTCTGAAAATATTGCTTTGTTGGATATAAGATGTGACTTCATGTCATAACCCTGCTGCCAGACAGGTGCATAGTTTGCATGTATCGGTGTAACATTTAAACCAAGAAAGACAGTGAATTAATTGTATTTTAGACAGATTAAATTAAGGAAACTGAAGCTGGAGAGGTGGCTATTTGGAATGCAAACAAACAAACAAACCCCAAAAATCCTTTTTCTTGTTGTTCTTAATTGGTTTGCTGTTTAATGCATACTGGAGCATCTATCACGTAGCCCCTGACATTTATTCACTCAAAAACTATTACTAGATACCTGCTATGGACTAGGCACTGTGCAAGCTGTTTGGGTTATAATGATGAATATACATAGTAAGAGAAATGTGGAAATACCAAGAAGATTTCAGGGAAAAATAAAAACAAACTAAAACAAAAAGATTGGGAAATTGACCCTTCGCTGTGCCAAAAAATACTAGGAGACTTTGAATTGTTTGACAGATAGAGAAAGCTAAGGATTGGCTTTATAAATTCCTCCAAGTGTTCAAAGTATGTTTATAGAGGACACTTCATGTTTACAGACAATGGTGTGAGGCTAAGGAGGTCAAATTTGTTGCAAATAAGAATTGAGTTTTACATAACAAACTTCTTAACTTTAAAGCTAGCACAGAGTTTTTAAGGAAGGATATGAATTCTCCCTCCTTCAGCTGGAGAAGTGAGCAGTGGGTTACCTTCCCACTCTGTCTTAGTTGATTTAGGATTTATCTGCAGACACAGAAAGACTGGACCAGATAACCCCTCTTCGTCCTTTCCAGCTTCACTGTTTCTTTGATACATATGTTGGAAAACAGATTTTGCCAAAAAGTAACTTGACATTGCTTGGTTCTTTATGACCTTTCTTTTCCACTTGGTCCAGAGTGAAGTGAGGCTTCGTCAGAAAGGAAGGAATGGAAGATGACAGTGAATTTCATAAAATACACACAACATTCTGTTGTCAGTGAGGACCTGAATTATTGCACCACTTTCCTCTTGAGTGATTAGGCCAGATTTCACTCAGAGATTAAGCATTTCATCTTAGGGGCAGTTCCTTTTTATTGCAGCATTGCCCTTTGCAATGGCATAATTAAGTTTCTGTCACCGTTTCCCTTAAAAACTCCTATTTTCTGGAATTTATAACTTAAAGCAAAAAATTCCCACTAGGCTGAATATTGGAAACTACAATCTGATCTTTTTACCTGTTGGCTATTTTTTCTTTCTTCTGAAAAGGAAGAATACGTCCTGCTGAGCTTAAAGAGGGCCAGAGATGGAGAAAATTAGACTGAGGATTTCCCCTCCAGTTTCACCTCACTTTTGCTTAATGAACTTCCCACTTACAGATTTTGAGCCTTTACATCTCAGATGTATGCCTTAGAGGACCGTTTAGAAATAAATGAAGTCTTGGGGGTTATGAGTATCTCATCTTTACCATAATGTTTCACCAAGTACATTCTAAGGAAAGGCTATGAATTAACTAACTAGAAGTCCTTTTCTGAAATTAGCAAGTTTTTATAACTAATTTCTTAGCCATTTTTGAGCTGTCATACCCATATAGCTTTATGCCATACCTCTAGAAGTATGGGCCAAAGAGCATCTACTAGCTATAGTAGACAAACAGAGATAAAAAGAAACAAAAAATAGCAAAGGAGAATCAATTTATGCCTATGTTGTTCAGTTCTGGTAGAAGGAGACTGGGAATACTGAATTCATTGAATACTACATTTCAAAAGCAGAGAAAAAGCTAAGTAGAAATGCTACCTTAGTCCTATTGATCTTTGGGTACACAAAGCAAAATTGAAATCAATTGCTTCTACTTGGTTTAAAATAAATGATTTGGTGAATCACTGAAAAAAGTTTCTTTTTTTCCTCGGCACACAAGTCTAGGCGTAAGAGAAGTGAGTAAAATTCACAAGGCTATAAAAAACCTGAAAGGATAAACATTCATCAATTCTTGTCTCTTACATTCATGTCTGGATGTATCTGACCCCCAGACCTAAAAAACCTCTACAAATATCAGTTCTTATACTTTTCCCTTTTTCCCCCAGCATTAGGTAGGTATCCCCAGCATTAAATGTGAATCTCTTTGCTTCTGAAGCTTTCAATGTTTTATTTTTTACATAAAACATAATATTATTTAAAAGTAGATTTGCTTTTTTAAAAAAATCAATGCATTTTTTTATGCCAGAAGGGAGATGTTTTATGTTTCTTTTATGTTCTCTTCTTTTGACTCCACACGAGTAGGCTTACCAGTTTTATTTTTTATGCTCAGACTAGCACAATTTCTTGTTAAGCTGGACAAATTTATTCAACTCTAGTTCAAGCACTGATCTTAAAAAAATAAATAAAACAAGGTCAGACTAGCTTTGGTTTTGAATGAATGAAATGAATTTTATAATGAATTCTCTCTCAAATGATGCTTATGTGTATATTTTGACATAATCATGGGTACAAATGTGCAATGCCTGAAATCTAAAATGATACTGGAATATCTTTTCTTGCATTAGCATTATTTTAGCATTCCTACAACAGGGGATGTTTTGGAGAAATGCAGAGGCTTTCAGTTTATACATACACCTCTGATTATTATTCCAGTACCTCGAGCTGCAGATCCAGTCTCATATCGTGATGGAGGTATCTCTCAGAGTTCAAAAGAAGTGTTGGCAAAGAGAAGGGCTTTAAATAAGGCAAGCATGAGAGCCCAAGATGTGAAATTGAAAGTCGAATGCCATAGTGTTAAACGATGATCTGGTTTTCCTTTTGATGTCTGCTGCAATAATGGAGGTATACCTGGTGTCTTCAAGTGTAGCATCATGTATGAAAATCATACCAGGAATTCAGAACCACAATGACTGTAACAGTCATGTTCCATCTTACCTTGTATTCCATTTTAATCAGTGACTTCAAGAGTCATTTCCTGGGAGAAAGGGGCAGGAGGTGTCATCACTTTAAGAGAAATATATAAATCAGCATGTGCTAAGGAGGTAGAAGAATTAGGCAAAATGCTGGGAAAGGAAGAAAGTGAACCTATGGTTCTCATTTTATTTTAGGTATTGTGATATTGAGGCATAGTCAGAAAGTTGCTGATGATTTTAGCATCCCGGAGATTTGGGGGCAGGTATTGGCAGTTGGTCTGTAGACCATTCTCATAAATGTAGTTTCATCGAAGTAACCAAAGACACTGTCAGTAGCTGAAAACTATTCTACGTTAAACATAAGAAGCAAACAAGAGTCACCTAGTTTTCTTGTTTGGTATGTGACAGAAGTGAGTAGACGCTTTTGGTTTCATCCCTGGTTGAAAACAAAAAAGAAAGAATGAAGAAAAAGGAGGAGAAAGGAAGGAGTCATTTATTTGATACTGTGCTTTCAGGAGTCCAAGTTTAAAAAGAGAATACTCTTCACTAAGGTAAAATGTAATTGATTACTAACAGCATCGTGCAAGTTAATTTATTAAAAATGAAGAGGTAAGGAGGGAGAAAACAGGTGCTGGTGGGTGTAGGTGTGGCTTGAGAGTGCTGTGGGTTGACATAAGGGGTTCTCACTGGGACAAGGGATAATACATACGGGCAGGGGACCCCACAGGGGGAAAAAGCAAAGACCAATTTTGATTTTGTTCTCAGATTTGCCTAAAGCTGGCCTTGAACACAGTTCTGGTAAGTTCTAGCAAATTGTCCTTAAGATAAATACTCCTTCTTCAAAAATTTGTTGATTTCTTTGTTAGATAAAGACACTAGTTAGTGGAACACTGATGGATCCAGAGACTGGAGGTTAGAGCTTGGCTGCCATTTATGAGCTGTCAGCATCTTTGCATTTATTTTCTTAAATGAGGCAATTTAATGGTGTCTGACATCTCTTTACCTTATAAAATGCATTGTCCCAGAGGATTAAACCTATCTGTCCACTTCTAAGAACTCCAAATTAAGTTGGACAATACCAGGTTTATATCTCCTATAGCCCACATGCACAAATTGATAATCATTTTTAATACTAATTTGTGGAATTTTTGGTTAGAATTGTGAGTCAGATCAAAACCATTTTGCGAAAGCTGTTATTACCCACTGGCTCCTTAGAATGGGTCACTAAGTTTCTTCAGTGATTTTCTTCAAAATGTGATAGTTATAGTGTTTAGGGAGTAATCTGGCTAAAGAGAGGTGAAGGGGATTCTTTCCCTTGAGAGTAAATATTTCCATTTGTAATGTGCCTGAGAAATTCTCAGAGGCAAAACTCTGGAAAAAAAACCCAAGGCTTTTGTAGTCTATATCTATGTATCTCTGTATCTATCTATATCTATGTCTATCTATCTATCATCAGTTTTCTCCCTTTACAGCTGCTTCTTGTTTCATATACTGAAAAAACAAATGTGATCTAACATTTTCTTCCTTCTGTATTCTCCTTTCTCTAACTTGTAGAGTTCTGAACTTGAGAACTTACTTTTCCCTTTCAAAATGTTCATTAAAGCACAAATGAGTTTCTCCCTTTTGAGGTTGCCAGAGAAACTTGAGTACTATGTACTTAAGCTTCTGTTTTAAAGTATTTCTCTCAACAAACACTGGCTTCTAGGACTACGACTGCGTAATAGATGTTATTAACTGTACATATAAATAGGAAATGTGTCTTGCAATGTATTATATTTGCTGAATGAGTTTTCCTTATTCCAAAGTCATCTCTTTTACTAATGACTCATGGGTTTTCTTTTCATTATTTAAAAATAATGTAATCATAGGCTATTCTGTAATAATTTGACATAGCTTATATTCATATCTGAACCTATTAGAGACAACATACGTATTTATAATGTGCCTTTATTATTCAAGTTAATCCCTTTAATCCTATTTGAATGGCCAGATAAAAATTAAGCCCTTCAAACATCTTTATAAACAAGCATTTAAATTCACCTATTTCCATCTTTGTTCTCAGCACCTACACTGAAATCTTTCATGATTGGAGTTGATAGAAGCAGTAAACAATCAATCTGGGAAGAAGAATATGCAAATTATTTTCCTTGCAAAGAAGCTGTAGGTATTTAAAAAAGAGTTCTCCCAGTCTACAGGGTTTGAAAATCAGAGAATTATTTTAAAGAATGTAGTAATGTACTTAGAAATTAATGACGCAATCATTCTGAGGGCTTAGGGTAGTTGTAGGTGTCCATAGACTCTTATTATGAACCTGCATTTCTCATAAAATAAGCAGATGTCTATTTGAAGCCTTCTTAGCCCAAGACAACCAGGGCAGTACAAGGCCTTGAGTTTTATCAGAAGGTCCTTTGGACTAGGCATTTACTAACATAAAAATAACAGGGAAGCCACGTTGAAGGCAATTTTGGATACTTTTTCTGACACTGTGACCTGCACACACACTAGGTCACTGGAAACAGGAGAGGAAGCAATTGTTTTTCCCTGCTGTGAGCAATGGATTTGAACATGCCTCACACTGTTCTCATGCTGCGTTTTCTTTCCCTCTTCGCTTCCCCATAACACAAGTGTAAACAGAGCTCAGGAAAATCCTCTGGGCACTAGAAATAACACAGTCTATCCACAGATGAACTGATTAATTTTATTTCATTTCTTTTCTGAGAATTATGCAGAATGAATTAATTAAGTAATGATAACTTTTTTAGACCTGAGGGAACTGAGCAATGGTTGGTATTCATTTATTTTATTATTATTAAATTTTATTTATTTATTTTTGTCTGTGTTGGGTCTTTGTTTCTGCGCGTGGGCTTTCTCTAGTTGCGGCGAGCAGGGGCTACTCTTCGTTGCAGTGTGCAGGCTTCTCATTGTGGTGGCTTCTCTTATTGTGAAGCACGGGCTCTAGGTGTGCGGGCTTCCGTAATTGTGACACGTAGGCTCAGCAGTTATGGCACATGGGCTTAGTTGCTCCGCAGCATGTGGGATCTTCCTGGACCAGGGCTTGAACCCGTGTCCCCTGCATTGGCAGGTGGATTCTTAACCACTGCACCACCAGGGAAGCCCAGTATTCATTTATTTTTATTTTTAAGGTATGTTATAACGTATAGAAAATTTGAGAAATGTAAGTAAAGTAAAAATGAAAACCATCAATAATTCTAAAACTAAAAGGCAGCCATGTTTAATATTAGTTTTATTTTCTTCCAGGCTTTCATATGGCTTAATGACTGGGATCATGCTATCACAATAGCATTATGTCTTTTTTTCACATTATTAAATAGTCTTTGAAAGCATAGTTTTAATTAACTACATGACATTGCATCTCAGACATTTCCTCTTCACACCTTTTGTGAATTGCCTGTCCCCCACTCCAACATTTTTTTTTGTCTTTAGCTGAAGATAGTATTTAAGATGGTGGCTCAGGCTATTTCAGGGAGTTTTACTCAGTTTTCCTGGTATCTCCCATGTAATATGAGGTATACATGTTAATAAACTTCTGTTTGTTCTCTTGTTAATCTCTCTTTAATTATAGGGGGTCTCAGCCAATAACTCAGAAGGGTAGAGGGAAAATTAATTTTTTCTCCCCTGCAAAACTATTACTTAGGAGCAAAAGATCATAGCAGAAGAAGGAAAAATTTAGGATTTCCCCATATTGATTTATTTTGACCAGGAGAAAATGCAACACTGATGTGAAAAATTCATAATCTCAGAGTTCATTCTCCTCCTCCAAAAGGAGGCTCAGCATTACTGGTAGGCAAGAGTTAAAATCAATGATACAAAGATCTCTGAAAAGAAAAGGGAAAATGTAGGGAGAGCTGTATTAAGAAGCCCCAGGAAGTTCCTACCGTAAGTCCCTAGTATATGGGCCAAAATATATAACTATTTAATATTGCTCATTTTAAAATTCTTGAAATACTGAGTTCTTGGCTTCAGGACTTTTAATTGAACTGAGGAGATGATTTAAAACTCCAGGATAACCTCTTAGGAGTGGTATGAGAGAATACATCCTAACTAAGGAGACATAGGACATTTAACAAATTTGGAGAATTTAAAACAAAGCCAAGGTTCATCAACCAAGTATGCAGACAATTCCAGCTACGTTCTTACATTACTGTCATCGTATTCTTGCTTTACCTTTAAATGTGGGGTTGGAGTTAAGGGTTACCTGACCTTAAGAAAGGTCTGTGCGACATGGAGGAATCCTGGACTTTAGCAGGAAGCAGTATCTGCTGAAAGGAAGACCGTGGCAGAGGCTGTTGGGTGCTCACCAAAACCTGGTCATATAGCTGGACTGTGTTTCTCAGCCTTCCTTGCAGCTTGGTGTGGCCATATGACTGAGTTCTACTCAATAGAATGTGAACAGAAATGATGGAAGCCACTTCTAGGCCTGCATCCCCCAAACCTTCTGTATGTCATCCTCCATGCCCAGGTATCCCTGAAAGCCTGTTGCTGAAGGCAGCAAGACCTTTGACAACCTGGGTCCCTGAATTGCTGTTTGTATCAGACTTCTCCCCACCGGAACCATCTTCAACTTTTTTTTTTTTTTTTTTTTGCGGTACGGGGGCCTCTCA
>NW_020175821.1:7195921-7220563 GCF_003031525.2 Neophocaena asiaeorientalis asiaeorientalis
TTTTTTTTTTTGCGGTACGCGGGCCTCTCACCGTTGTGGTCCCTCCCATTGCGGAGCACAGGCTCCGGACGCGCAGGCTCAGCGGCCATGGCTCATGGGCCTAGCCACTCCGCGCGCGGCATGTGGGATCTTCCCGGACCGGGGCACGAACCTGTGTCCCCTGCATTGGCAGGTGGACTCTCAACCACTGCGCCACCAGGGTAGCCCCCATCTTCAACTTTTATGTGAGCAACCAATAAACTTCTATTGTGTTCGGGCTATTATTGGTTTTTTGGCCTGTTTGTTAGCAGTTAGCTAAATCTAAATAATAGAGAAAAGGTCTTGACAAATGGCAGAAAAGATGATCAACATCTCCAGGCTTCTTCAGGTCTTCATTGCTCACAGTTTCAGGTGAGGAGAGAGTCTTCTGTTTCAGCAGTCTTAAGTTTCATGGAGGAAAGTTTCATGTCTTATGTTCATTCCTGTGACATAGAAGGAGGCAAGGCTGGCTTTCCCATTCCCCGGAGACCACATGGAATTGGTTGTCCACTGGGAAAAGCAAATGTGTTACCAGAAGGGGGCACAAAAGATGCTGAGTAAGCAGAAACAACTTTTGAGCAGTAAAATCTGATGTACCCATATAGATAATATATATTATGTTATATATTAGCCTTCTGTATCCCTTTAGTATAAACATTTTTTATTTATTTTATTCTATTTTATTTATTTATTTATTTTGGCTGCCATTGGGTCTTCGTTGCTGCGCACGGGCTTTCTCTAGTTGCAGCGAGCAGGGGCTACTCTTTGTTGTGATGCTCAGGCTTCTCATTATGGTGGCTTCTCTTGTTGTGGAGCACGGGCTCTAGACGTGTGGGCTTCATTAGTTGCAGCACGCAGGCTCAGTAGTTGTGGCTCACGGGCTCTAGAGCACAGGCTAAGTAGTTGTGGCGCACGGGCTTAGTTGCTCCCTGGCATGTGGGATCTTCCCAGACCAGGGCTCGAACCTGTGTCCCCTGCATTGGCAGGCGGATTCTTAACCACTGTGCCACCAGGGAAGCCCAGTGTTTTTTAAGGGGTGTGTGTGTGTGTGTTTGTGTGTCAAGCAGGTAATAAGGTTTACTTTCCATCTTCTACTTGTCTGTATTGTCTGAAAATATAAATCTTTATGCATTTATTATTTTAATTATTTTCAAATGTTAACATGTATATTTTATGACATTGTGGGTTAACTTGTTTCCTACTTTATAATTTTAAGTATGAAAATTAATTTTTAAGACTGTGAAACAAGTGATATTGGACAATTTTTCTTACTTAAGGTAGTGAATGTAGCTTGTTTTTTCCTGCTTCCCCAATACTATGTTGCTGATATAATCTGATGTAAGAGGTTCAGATTATTTTGAAATTATTAATTACTATATAACTATTCCTGGCATTATATATGAAATCTTTCAAAATGACTTATTTTACATTTAATTTTTGTTTGATGAATTTGTAAATCTAGTTCTGATTTAGTGAAATTAATAATCACTATAGTCCTTTATACTCTGACTTCTGTTTCTTCGATTCACTGTGTGATCATCACGAGCATATTTTTTGAGTAAGTTTTTCTGGAACATAGTAATAGCCTTCTATTTGAGAATATTTTTTCATTGCTTTTGTACAAGAAGAAATATGTTGGCAGATCATGGAATTCTTGGATCTCATCCTTTCCTACTCAAAACTCTCAAGATTAATCCAGTATCTTCTTGGCACACAATATTAAGAGGAAAGCTAAGGTTGGTCTAATTTTTATTTCTTTATAATTTTTTTTCTTTCCTGTTCACTGAGAGAATTTTGTATTTACCCTTGAAATTCAAAAGTGCTGCCAAGATATTTCCAGGTACTGGCTATTTTTTCATATACAATATTTCATCAATTGTAAGATGTACTTTTTAAAATAGTTTCAGTGTCTCAGAAATTGGGATACACATTACAATCAATGATTAGAAAGGATTATATCATAGTATAATTGGCAGCAGTTTTTCTTTTGTAGTACACTTGAAAATAACAGTATGATTTAGACTCAAATGGAATCTGAGATTTGATGAAATAATAAATTATAATTTCTAACATTAGATTATGTTTGTGTCTGTTGCCTCCCTGCCACTGCCTTAAGGGACAACATGTAATTGAGTGTATCTCTGCTACTGTCCTTTATCATATTCCTCTCTTTGACCTGTTCCTCTCCCTTTCCTCTCTCATATGTGAATGCTAATCTTACCATTGGATTCTTTTCTTTCCCCCCTGGATATGTTTATATGTAACCCAGCTATTTTCATTTGCACATTTTTTTTTCATTTGCACATTTTAATTAATATTTTAAAAAGCTAAAAATAATACTTGCATGTGGTAAAACTTTCATATAGTACTAAGGGTATGGTATATTAGCATAATGTAACCTTCACATATATAAATCTGCCACATTCTTTTTGAATACTGTATACTACTATTTTTAATCATTTATAACTATTTAGTCATTCCTTAAGAATGAACATTTGGATTGTGTCTAGTCTTTTGCTATCATAAACAGTGCTGCAATGAACATCCTTGTACATGGGTTTTTCACTTTCCACAGATGATAACTATAAAATGATTTCTAGAAGTGAATTGATGCATCAAAAGCTAATATGTAATTTAAATTTATATAGATGGTGATAGTTGCCCTCCTACGAATTTATGACAATTTTCATTTCTGGCAATGGCCTTTGAACGAGCCTTTTATCCCTGTTATTTGCCAGCATTGTATATTATTAAACATACTTTCTTTTCCTAAAATGAATTTGGAAAACTCTATCCAGTTTTATTTATTGCCTTAATTTTAAGGAAGAGAGTTTGAGCAATTTTCATAAATTTCTAATTCATTTTTTTGGTTCATGTCCATTATGTTCACATTTTTCTTATTAATGTGTAAGAGCTTATTATATTAATTTTTTCATCAAATAAAATGTGGTAATTTTTTGTATGTTTCCTAAGCTTTGTGAATTGCTTAAAGCAGTCTTATCCCAAGACTATTTTTTAAAAATAATGTTCTAGGGCTTCCCTGGTGGTGCAGTAGTTGAGAATCCACCTGCCGATACAGGGGACCCGGGTTCGTGCCCCGGTCCGGGAAGATCCCACATGCCACGGAGCAGCTGGGCCTGTGAGGCATGGCTGCTGAGCCTGCGCGTCCGGAGCCTGTGCTCCGCAACGAGAGAGGCCACAACAGTGAGAGGCCCGCGTACCGCAAAAAAATAAAAATAAAAAAACATAATGTTCTAGTATGCTACAGTTTGATTTTTTACTTGTATTACTTGATTCCATCTGAAATTTATATTAGTGTAAAGAGTTAGATATAGATTGTATGTTTTTTGTAATGATAAACTGGACCTTTCAATATCATTTATTATGTAATTACTCTTCCTCCACTGCTCTGATTTAAAATATCATATTAATTATAAACTAATATTGAATAATGTATTTCTATTTCTAAACTCTCTAGTCTCTTCAATAGATCTGCTATATATTTCAATAGATCTGCTACATAGTTCAGATGGAATCAAATTATACAATTAAAAACATGGAACTGTAACAGTACTAGAATATTATTTAAAAAAATAATCTTGGGGCATTCACTGGCAGTCCAGTTGTTAGGGCTCCGAGCTCTCACTGCCGAGGGCCCGGGTTCGATCCCTAGTTGGGGAACTAAGCTCCCACAAGCCACGCAATGTGACCAAAAAAAAAAATCTTGGGGTAAGGCTAGATAAGTATCTGTTTTAATTTCTGTAGCTTTAAAATATGTTCTGTATCTTGTATGCATACTCTGCTTAGATGCTCTCCCTGAGCCCCACCAAATTTTTTTGACTGCTACCAGGCACCCCTTTTCCATCCAATAATCCTGTTGTTATTTATATTAAAATTACTTTTGGTTTATATGTTGATTTTTGGTGAATTTTATAATTTTAATTCACTTCATTTCATGATTTAGCCTATATTTCTCTCATTTTCATTAGCTACCTCCAAGTTGATTGCATCTTTTACCTTGATGGTAAAAAAAGGAGCAATCAACTTGGAAGCAGCTAATGAAAATGAGAGAAATATAGGCTAAATCATGAAACGAAGTGAAAATTCACCATGAACCTTCTACTCTGATGAGGAGTAGAAATCTGTCCTGTAAGATAGGAGTGATGTATAAACTATTTTTAAAAAATGTTTTAAAATATATTAAAAATATATAAATAAATATATAAATAAAAATTTTTATATATATTAAAATATTTTTTAAAACTGAGCCTAATATTAGGCTCAGATAAGCCATCTTAGGAGGAAGCAGGTAGATGGCTTATCTGAAGGCTTTCCCTTTTGCCTTGCTTTCACTATGTAATTTATGGTGTGAAAAAGCATTGTTTGGACAAACTTGTTTTGCCCACACCATCAGATCTATTCTAATTAAAAGATAGCTGGTTGGGCCTTTGGCATCTAGAACCTTAAAGAAACACTGTATCCTAAGAAAACTGTAGAATTTTGTGCATGCTCCCAAGAACCTTCTTTAATTTCATCCTAAATTCAATATATTTGGCAGCTATTTTTTATAACCTGAGGCCTGGGATTGTGACTCTGTCCTGGTTTTATAAGGATAGAGATTGTTGTTTTCATCTTTTTATTTATTTTTTTAATGTGAATGATAGAAGTGAAGGAAAACTGAAATGATGCCACAATCTTCATTCCTAATGCAGCTGGTTTCCTGTGTACTTTATCTTTTAATAACACTCTCTTTCATCTTATCTGGTTTGATAAAGTTTATATTTTCTGATATTTTATTGAGAACACAAAGTAATGCATTCTGAAATGAATATACTCTTGATTTTTCTTATTTTATTTTAAAAATAATTTTTGTAGATTTCATTCCCTCCATATCATTAGATCAGTTTTTCCTTTCTTTTATGTTATAGATTTTTAAAAATATAATCCTTAGCTAGTTTGTTGTTTGCTTTGCTTATACTTAAAAGTGGAGAGAATTTGCTAGGTCCTGCCAAACAACAGACTGTATATAATCTCTTTGATAGTTTTTATGGTTAATGTGTGGATGGGGTGGAATGTTAGAATGTACTGTGGGTGTTTTTGCTGGAGAATAGCATGATGTTCATAGCCCCCAGCTAAATATGTAGGCATTTATCTAATGAAGCTTGGCTGGTTTGAGGTGAGATTAACTTTGCTGTTGAGTGGTATTTGCCTTTTTCTTTACTAGCTGGTGCTATAGCTCTTTACATACCAAAGGTCTATAGTAATATATAATTTTTAATTTTCTGAGGCAGAAATTTGACTGTTGGTTGGGTTCTTTCAGACAGTGGTTTGGCCCCAGGTGAGTCAACACACCATTTTAACATCCACATCATAAAAGATTTTTTTGGTTCTCTGTACATTGTAGTCCAAACAAAGTAAGGCCACTGAAGTGCAAAGCAACAGCAATATCTTTTTTGTGGTTGTTGTTGATATAAATGGCTATCCTTGAAAAGGATTCCCACTGCTTTATAAATTATTTTAACCCTGTATTTATAGGATTATTAAAGGTTTTGAAAGGCTTACTGTGCTTTATTGAATTTCATGGAGGAAATTACACACTAGCTTGGAGTTAAAAACAATGGCTATTTAAAGGTTTGGGGTTTCTTTTCTTCCTCTGTATCATGAGTTTTTCCTAAAAAACTTCTTGAAAATTTTCTGTTTATTCAGAAATGAATTATCTGGTTTATTTCTTGGCTCAGTTTTCTGCCGCTTGACTTCGTTAATACTCCTTTAACTATTTTACTGTTCTATAATGTGAATTTACATCTGGGTTGAGCAAAGGAAGCAAGAAGAGAGGAATCTGTCGTCGTTGCTTTGACACGTTGATTTATGGTCCTGCATCAGTCTCACCAACACTGAAATGTTTGGACCTATTTCTCTACTACTAAGAGTAATAAAAGGATCCTCTTATGTGTGCTGGTGATATTTCTATTTCTCAGCAATTATAATACTTTCATCTCGGCTTTGAGATGTTAAAATCATTTACAGAAGTGTCAGAGCTGGCGCACAAATATATTCAACACAACTGTCCTTTTAAATGGAAATTTTCATAACAGTTGAGTTGGTGCCTAATTTGATTCTCTGTCAGATGTCTGTGGTTTAGGGTAACCCATGCCAGGGTTTTACCTCTGTTTTCGTAAGTAATCAGAAATTGTTTGAGGGCTTCCCTGGTGGCGTAGTGGTTGAGAATCTGCCTGCCGATGCAGGGGACACGGGTTCGTGCCCCGGTCCGGGAAGATCCCACGTGCCGAGGAGCGGCTGGGCCCGTGAGCCATGGCCGCTGAGCCTGCGCATCCGGAGCCTGTGCTCCACAACGGGAGAGGCCGCAACAGTGAGAGGCCCGCATACCACACACACAAAAAAATTGTTTGAATGTGCAAGTTCGTCTAATTCTATATTCATTCACTGAACTATAATGTCATTCTGATAAACTCTAATGTAAACGATGCCCTCCCAATGCCTCCCTACTTCTGAGAATTGGATCAGAATGCGACATTCACCCTCTGTCCACACAGGCAAAATGAAGTGCAAAACTGAATTAATTAGTCAGATATTTCAGGTAAAAGTAATCTACAGTTGAAGAGAAAGTAGGAGTTTGAGGCTAGAATTTTTTTTTCCCCCCAATTGGCTAAATTCAGCAGATAACTAACTGTTCAACTCACCAGATAATTGGCAGCTACTCTTTGTGGATGCAGGTGTCTAGTCTTTTAACTATTCAAATTCTTGGAATAAAATCCTGTTAGAACTAGAGTTACTCTTTCTAAAAACTCTATTCTCACTGAATTTAACTTTTTCCCCCCTGACAGGTCAGTTCTCTTTACTTTCCGTATTACGTAATTCAGCAAGAAGGGCTAAGTTGATATTTAAGCTACTCTTCCTGAAATGCCTCTCATAATAAAATTTTTTTAAAAAGAGAGAAAAAGAGAAGTTCTTTTTCATTTTAAAGGCTACCTCTTTCTCTTTTCTAGGTGGGTAATGCCAGCATCTATGAACTTCATCATTGGTTAAGGTTTTTGGAAGATAACCAATTTTTTTCCTAAGTAAACCAGACAAGTTACATTCTTCGTGGGATTAAAATCATCATTTGGACATTTTAAAACATGCCTGCAGTTAGTCAATGAGAATATAAAATATAGATGTCCCATATTTTCTAGTATTTACCATTTAACTGGGGTTCAAGCCCAAATGACATACAGCCCAAGAATGTTCTCATGAATATCATATTTGCCAGACTAATTTGAGGGAGAACACTTAGAAAATGGGTGAAATTAATCAGATCCTCTGGACCAGAGCAAGAAAGACTTGGAAATCTTTATTTAAAAGGGCAAGTTTGTAGCTTATCTGACAAAAGAAAAGAAGTAATTCTTTGTAAGCAAGGGTATCAAATATAAAATTTAGGAAAGCAAGAGGGCAACCAGGCTACAAGAAGTCACAGAAAACAGAGTTAGTCTGAAGCAGTAGGTTCTACCTCTAGGAAAATAAAGGAATTAGAAAAAGTGTTCAGGAGGAGGTGCTGTCCTGGCTCTTTCATTGATACGGGTTTTCTGGTGGATTTAAGGCACACATTTCCAAGGTGGGCACGGATCCGCATGGCCTTGTCATTTCCAAGATGCTGACATAAAGAGAACAGCAGGTGCTAAAGTAAAATTTACACTGATCTGGTCATAAATGCCTAAATGACAATTCCTTAGGGGTCATGTTTTCTTCTTCTCTTGGGTCAACTTGAAACTAAGACACTCTATTTTAATTTCTTTAGGTGTAAAGCTATCCAGAAATGAATATCTTGGGACCCTTTTAAAGCCAATAGCCAACCGAGCACCCAATCTTTTCAAAGATACATTTCCTATGAGATGCATACTTAGCATGATTTACTGAAAAGGACCATGAAAATCACTGTGGCTTCTGAGAGGAAATGATCTACTAACATATTTGTATATCAGGTATTAAAAAGAGAGAAATTTTCTTTTCTGTAATAGGAGCTGTAAAACAAGTAACAAGAATACCTTTTCATTTATTTTAATATACAAATACAAACCAAAATGACCTGGCATATTTGAACAGTGGCAAAGTTAATTTTTTTGGACAAAATAAAAACATTCTGCTCTAGCCATAGATGGCCCAAAGCTTAGTGATGAGGTCTTTTTGAATCATTGTATTTTTAGGTTTGCAACTCCAGAAATGCTGAAGGAAATTGGTTCTGTTCGTTTCTTTTATGTGCAACTACTAGGTTTAAAATGCTGGGAGGAAATCAAGATGAATCTTATACAAATCCTGCTCTCAGGAGACTTACATAGTAGTAGAAAAGTGAAGGCAAAAATAACTAGAAGGTAATTAAGTGTTACAAGAAAGTAAGTGGGATTAAGGATTGGAATATGTAACAGACTATGATTTTTTTCAGCTGGGTAGATTCCAGGCACTATAATGCAGGAAGTGAAATTTGAGCTACACATTGAATACTAAGTAACTTTTAAACAATCAAATGGAACAGGAATCACCATCGAGGCTGAGGGAACAAGCATGGTCTCTTGGCTTCTCTCCTGTTTACCATCATAAGTACAGTACTTGCCGCAACACAGTAGGTGTTTAATACATATTTACAGACTGATTGACTGAATAAAGTATACAGTTTACTTAGCAAAAGTATAAAGTAAGCAGAAAGGAGATAAAGAACATAAGATGGGAAATACAGGCCTCCCATGATATCCCAACATTGATAATTTGGATTTTATTCTCTAGACAATAGAGAGTCATTAAAGATTTTTATTTTTTAATTATATCAAGCAAGAGGAGATGAACAACTGTGGCTTTAAAACTGTCTGCTTTACATGGTGGGAGTATGTATGTAGATAAAGGTGAAAAAATTGACAGGGAAAGAAGATTCCTCTCTGATGGGTAAACTATAAAATAATCATACAAAGGATCAGATCCAATCAATCACTTTCTATAGAAAAGGGAGTTTTGGGCAGCAGATTTTAAATATTCCTCTTCCACGAGCTCACATTTTCCTATTACAGAGCCTGACTTGATGTAATGTCTTTAAACATTCACAGTATAGACTTTCAAATATAGCCCCTATCATTATTAAATTTGTGGTTATATGCCTATGTCTACCTAGTAGACTACACATTTCTTAAGGTCAGGGAATACATCTTATTGTCTTGGTATCTTATGTTTCTTTACATCCTTGATGTTCAACATCTGTGGAACAACTAAACGAAGAATAGATTCCCTGTTTTCCCATTTTCTGATGCCCTGTGTACATAGGAACAGAGAGATGATGTTAGTTAGAGAATTAGTCATGCCACCGAGAAGTCAGTTTTATGTGTTAATCTCAGGGAACTTTGTTGATTACATCTTCCCATGACCAGTAATTCTCCCCTTGCTGACAAAATCAGGTTCCTGAGCTTTCACACGTCAGAGAACCAGTGGATTATAATAATTTTTCAAAGCAATTGTCATCTTCTATGAGAGAGAGTAGGCCTTCTCTAATTACATCCTGACCTCATCACACCTGACCTTCCAAATGGTTCAAATTAGAAATAATGATTTTGTATGTGTGTGTGTGTGTGTTAAAGGAGAACAGAATAATAAGCAAAGGTACCTGAGTTCCAGAAGGAACAACTTTGACTAAACGGAAAGAACTCTCCAATAATTGCCATGCACTTTAACCATATTCTGAGGTTCGCTTTTTGAGATGTCAAGAAACTATCCTTTGGCTTATAAAGATTTGAATAACCTAAATGAACTGGGGGAGGCTTGGTCCATGCTTGCTCTTTAATTCCATGACACAATATATATTTTTTTCTATTTGATTTACTTTTCATGCTTTACTCAAAAATGAAGGCAAGCTTTACAAATGCATTCATGGCAAAACAGATGACAACTTCAGTATGGGCCCTATTAGCCACGTCAGTACAAACTCATATACTGAGAAAAGAGAGCATTTTGTTAAATATCACCTGAAGACAGCAGAATAGAAAACAACAGAAAAGAAAAATGGTCACTGAAAAATTTAGTGCTGAGGAACACACACTGTATTTTTCACTATTTGCCATGTTTACTGAAAAATCAATGGCAGATCTCCTATATTGTGACTGTGATGTGACAAACTCTTATTATAGGTTAACATCCTATTACACCAGTTCATTTGTATAAAACTTTCTGCTGGATTGGCAAATATTAGTATCATTGTCAGATAGGAAACAAAAGCTGGAGTCTTCCAAGGATGAGAGGGAAAGGGCCATCTCTGAGAATGGTGATATTTAATTATTGGTTTTATTTTGTATAAATATTCTACTCAACACAAGATTTAAGATTATTTAACAAGATACACCCGATCCAACAAGAGAATCAACATTTAAAATAGTTGAAGGAATAGAGTAAAGGAGAAGAATATTAGAAAGATAATAAATTGGAATTGCGAGTAGTGTATGCATCAAATGTTCCAAGTTTTTTATTCTTGAGTGAATTGGGCCATGGATGTGGCTCTGAAGTTTTGAGCAGCCAACTTAAAGGAAACTCAATCAGCTTTATAATTCACGGTGTTTAGTGAGATAAAAAAACAAACCAGGTCACTGCTCATGAATATTCTAATTTTTTTTTCCCATTCTAGGCCCAGGGATAAATTTCTCTTGTGGATTCCCAGAGAGAGACCTGGAACATGGGAGACAATATCCTTACAGTACTTTCACAGTGAGCTTACTTATAATTTCTGCTACATAGCCTGATAGAATTATACCCCAAAGCAACAAACTAATAAATCTTTGGGAAACTAATAAAATGTGCTTGAGGGGTGATGCTTCCTGCTGGAATGGCATAATGAAAAATAGATTTTAAAATGTACTAAGGACTGGATGGGCTCTGCATCCTCTTAAGGTTATTTCCAATCTGTCTCTCTCTCCCTCTCCCTCTCTTTCTCTTTCTCTCTGTCTCTCTGCTTCTCTCTCTCTCTCTCTCTCTCTCTCTCGTTTTTCTTTTCTCTTTTTCATTAAGCTTGAGATTTTTTTTTTCTTTTTTTTGTGGTACGTGGACCTCTCACTGTTGTGGCCTCTACTGTTGCGGAGCACAGGCTCCAGACGCGCAGGCCCAGCGGCCATGGCTCACGGGCCCAGCCGCTCCGCGGCATGTGGGATCTTCCCGGACCGGGGCACAAACCTTTGTCCCCTGCATCGGCAGGCGGACTGTCAACCACTGCGCCACCAGGGAAGCCCCAAGCTTGAGATTTTTAAGTACCTGGTCCAGGTAACTGGTTAGCTTGGCTGAGCCGTGTGCTTCAACTGTGGTGCCCCTGGTAACGGGATTAAATACTCTCATGAAATTAAGGAGCAGCAAATACATATACCTGAATAGGCCACTCTACTTCCCCACAGAGCTGAACCCAGGATGTGCCAGCATTGTTCTCAAGAGGAACAATCTCTTTAAGGATATGGAGAAACATCTTGGCCATGATGTTCAGAGGGAACCAAATTAATTTGGAAGCATCAGGCCAGGGAATAAATAAAAACTGATTTATGTTCTCATAAATTTTTCAGTGTGAGTTGACAAAGACAAATCAAATAGAAATAACTTTAATCTCAGAAATTTGAGTCTGAAAAATGATACACAAACTTATCCAGGAGATGTGGAATTTCAGAAATTAAGAACCAGGGGAATGAAAAGATCAGGGTAAGAAAATGTAGTCAAGCTTCCATCACCATCTACTAGTTCTTCTTTTGTGTACCTAGAACACGCACCTGGAATCCTCAGACTTGACTACCTTATCATACCCACCATTGAACTGGAGCCCCATGATGGAATGATTCCATTCAGTTTATGTCTTCACAGCAATTAATATCAGTTTTGCTTGTGTATTATAGTAAGCAAGTCATTGTTGGTTGAATGAATTAATATTGCTGTTTTTAAAGCCCTTCTCAAATAAAAATCACCTTTCTAGTTTAAGAATAACAGATGTTTTAGTCATAAATTGGTTAACAAATGAGATATATTTGCCTTATAAATTTAAGATTTGGGATAAGGAAGGAAGATAAATTGGGGGAATATTTGACTTGAGTAAAAGTTGACAGAAAAAAACCCTAACAATACGTTTTCTGTCTTTGCTCATCATTTTTTTTATACTTGACAAAAACAAAAAAACCACTAAAATCTCTTAGGCTTTTTTATAATATTGGTTCAATATACGCCATCCAGCATTTAATTCTTGTCCAGCAAAGACAAGAACTTTGCATTTTTATGCTGGTCCAGTGTTGTCGGTGCTGATATGGTTTCCAAGCTGAGAAACCAAGGCTGCAGAGAGTGGAGTTGAGTATTAGGCTCAGTGGGTGACGTCTGGGTCTGGGGCAGAGCTACACTGGGAATTAGGTGCATTTGCCCTGATTCTCAGCCGGTAAATGGGTATCCTCCCGACAGATTCAAAGTGGTTCTGGCTGTGTTTAACTTCTCTCCCTGTGGGGGGCTAATCTCATAAAGATTTCAGCCACACAAGCAACAGTGTCTGGGGTGTAATGATTGCTTTGAAGTTTGTTTGCTCGCCAGTGCATTTAACTCCTTTAAATGTTCCAGGAATAGGATTAGATGCCCCAGTGAATTCATTTCATTTACCCCCAGCAGTGGTTTCCTGATGCTAGGAGAGGTTTACATGGTATCAATTTAGAGGCATGCTGCTTTTGAAGATTTTCCTCTTCACCCTCTCAATTTTCTACCTCTCTCAAGGTCTTGCCTAAAAAAATATTAGGGGTCAGGTCTCAGTAGAAAAGGACATTTTTGTTATGCCTGTAGGGCATGCAAAAGATAATTTTCTGAGTCATCTTCTAAAGTGTTATTAGCTCAATGAAGAGACAGAAGAAAATGAGGACAAAATTAAGGCTACTTGAAACCTGTGCAAAGATTAAACATGAACGTTGAACCACTGCACAGTCCCTCCCTCTGGATCAGTCACGCCTGTGAGAAGTGGAGAATTTTGAACCTGGGTTGTTGCACTAGCTATGCAGCCAGTTCGTTTCAGATCTCCTCTTGAGGCCTTCCCCTTAGGAAACATGGTGAACATATATCTCCTTCAAACATAACCCAAACGTTGTATTTGAAAATAAATAGATGACTTGTAATGGGTGATGCCTAGTAGTTCTTTTATGCCAAACTGTGGCACATTGATTCACTATACCCGATAACAGATTTAGCCTATCTATGTGTATCCAAGGAAAAAAGTTCTCTTGAGTTATTGTGTCCACTGAAAATGATTTCTGGGATGAGCAGGAATTAATGTGGAGGGTATTTAGTATATTACATGTAGAACATTTTTATGAACATGAACAAAATCTTCATGGTGTAGGAATATTTTATTTTTGTACATCCAGACTCTCCTAGTAGCTCAATGATTTATTTTAGCTAAAGTAATACTTTGATTTCACAAACATTCTTGGGATATTGTCAGACACTTGTCAGATTTAACTGTGTTTCTGCTCTCCTTAGAGGATTAATGTATTTCTTAGACATTTTGGTTGCTGTTATTTTTTTCTTAAAAACAGATTAGAAGTAGCACATGCTTATTTTAGAAAACTTAGGGAAAAAAAGGAAGTTATAAAGAAAAAAATTACAGATAAATTTCCACACTGTTGATATTACCACTGTTAAAATATTGAGATATTTCCTTCTCTTTTTTTCTATGTATATTTTTCCATAATTATAATCATTCTATAAATAAGTGCTTTCTTCACATAGGTTATATCATGAGCATTTTCTCATATCATTAAAATTGTTACTCAATGTAATTTAAGTGGCTGAAGAATATTTCATTAAATGAATATACCATAGTTTATTTCAGTATTCCTTTTTCTGTTAGACATTTAGAATTTCCCCAACCTCTTGGTATATAATTTCTCTATAGGTAGAAATAATTCTAATTATATTATTTGGATGAATTGCTACAGCTGGAATTATTCGGCCAAAAGTTCTGAATATTTTAAGAATTCTGATATATATTGTCAAGTAGTTTTTTTAGAAATGCTCTATAAAAGTATGAGAGGTTTAATGTTTTAAAATATGCTTATTAGCTTTAGACTTTTTTCATGTTCTTTGCTCATAATCCTGTCATTTGCCTATTTTTCTTGGGGGATGTTTGTGTTATTCTTAGTGATTTTTTTAAAAGTTCCTCATATTGGGGATATTACCTTTCTCTGTATTTGTAACGAATATTTTCTCCCCTCCCAGACTGAGAATTATTACTTTTTGCACCTCCTATCACATTCGTATCTTGGTGCTGTAGCCTCTAAATAAACTTCTTTAAATGACCCATTTTAGAACTATATAGATTATTAAAATAAGAACAATTTTGTACTCAGAAATTATGAGTAATTGCTTCAGTATTATGGAGAACCAATCACAACATTGTTAAAGGTGTGATAAAACATTTTCTAAGGGAGCCAGATACATTTCAACTAATTTAGTCTTCACTGGATGATATGATTCTTCCATTTCCTCCATATGCCCCTCACTCCCCCATTACCACCTTCTCTCTGTTCTTCCCTGAAGGAGAAAACTCTGCTTCCTTTAAAGTAGAGTGAGCAGTCAATTGATCTTCTCTTCCCACTGTCTGGTTAGATTACCTAGGGACCTGCAGCACATCTCTTAGAGTATGGTTTGCTTACCACACACAAAAGGCTCTGCATGCAGAAAATGCTAATATCACTCTGCTTGATCCTATTTTAAAGGACTTGCAGCATATTATACTCAGTGTTACAATGCATAATCAGCCAGGCAATGTGGCTTGATACTCCTTATTCTGTTCACACTTCTGTTTAGTTCGCCAGTAGTGAATTGTTATCATCTCTCACTGCAGTTACTTTATAGTTATTATATACTTAAGGAGTATTCTAAGCACTGACCAGTGTTTAATTATTTTTGACCCAGGAGAAGTAGGTAACATACTTTTGGCCTTGAGTTAAGAATTTCTCTTACCCCAAGTCAACAGCAGCCAACCCCATAGTTAACATCAGTCTTGACCAATTCGTGACCAAGATATTTTATCCTCACTTGAGAACTGGACTTGGTGTTGTGCTAGGCATTTATGGAGAATTAATAATAGATAGCCTAGAAGATATGCTCAGATATCAGACACTTAGAAATATTTGCTGCCTCTCCTGTGCTTTATTAATTTTGAATTCTTTTAAAATGATTATGATATGCTCATTTTACACAATTACAGAAGTACTTTATGTTTTAGGGTAAAAAGACTTGTCATGGCATGACCTATGGGAGAGATTATGGAGGTCTTCAACTGTACATGCTGAGGGAACAAACACCACTTAAGCTAGGCTCTGCTTCCTAAACAAGTATTTAATCTCCTCATTAAAGATATATGAAACTAAAAATCAATGAGCTCCGGTGGTTAGGGCTTTTTAGGGGAACTAATGGATACACCTTGTCTAACATTAGAAACTTCATTTGTGGTTTACAGCTGTACACCAGGAGAAAACATGAATCCAAAAACAAGGTCTCTGGCTAGAGTCGTAATTGGGCTGTGAGCTCTGGATAAGCAGACCTCATAAATATATAACGTATGGAATAATGTATTCCCAATTCACATTCTCTCGCAGTAAATACATATAGTTAACTTTTACTATAAAGCTCAAGGTTAAAGTTGGCAAAATTCTGCTTGAATACATGTCCTATTGAGCCCCATTAGAAAGACTCCTAATTGTGTAAATTTAAACTTCCAACATGCTGACATCATGAACTATTTAAACTGAAAAATATTCTGCAAGACTTATTTGGAGGTATAAAAAACAGACTTCATTTCACCAGGCAGATACTGTAAAATACTGGTATATTTCAAGTAAATAATATCCTAGACATTTGGACACATACCTAGAACCTGAAAATAATCTCATATAAACTGTTTTATCAATAAAACTATAGTATCTCTAAGAAAATCTTAGGGCATTCATTACCTACTCATTTTGTTGTAGCTTCCTCTAAAAGTTTTATATCATCTGGTCTTACCTTTAAGTCTTTAATCCACTTGGAGTTTACTTTTGTGTATGGTGTTAGGTAGTATTCTAATTTCATTCTTTTACCTGTAGCTATCCAGTTTTCCCAGCACCACTTATTGAAGAGGCTGTCTTTTCTCCACTGTATGTTCTTGCCTCCTTTGTCATAAATTAGGTTTCCATATGTGTGCAGGTTTATCTCTGGGCATTCTATCCTGTACCATTGGCCTATATTTCTGTTTTTGTGCCAGTACCATACTGTCTTGATTACTGTAGCTTTGTGGTATAGTCTGAAGTCAGGGAGCCTGATTCCTCCAATTGCGTTTTTCTTTCTCTAGATTACTTTGGCTATTCAGGGTCTTTTGTGTTTCCATACGAACTGTAAGATTTTTTGTTCTAATTCTGTGAAGAATGCCATCGGTAGTTTGATAGGGATTGCATTGAATCTGTAGATTTCTTAGGGTAGTAGAGTCATTTTCCCAATACTGTTTCTTCCAATCGAAGAACTTGGTATATTTCTCCATCTGTTTATGTCATCTTTGATTTCTTTCATCAGTGTTTTATAGCTTTCTGAGTACAAGTCTTTTGCCCCTCAGGCAGGTTTATTCCTAGGTATTTTATTCTTTTTGTTGCAGTGGTAAATGGGAATGTTTCCTTAACTTCTCTTTCTGATTTTTTCATTGTTAATCTATAGGAATGCAAGAGATTTCTGTGCATCAGTTTTGTATCCTGCAACCTTACCAAATTCATTGATTAGTTCTAGAAGTTTTCTGGTGGCATCTTTAGGATTTTCTATGTATAGTATCATGTCATTGGCAAATAGTGACAGTTTTACTTCTTCTTTTCTAATTTGTATTCCTTTCATTTCTTTTTCTTCTGTGATTGCTGGGGCTAGGAGTTCCAAAGATATGTTGAATAATAGTGGCGAGAGTGGACATCCTTGTCTTGTTCCTGATCCTAGTGGAAATGCTTTCAGTTTTCCACCATTGAGTATGATGCTTGCTGTGGGTTTGTCATATATGGCCTTTATTATGTCGAGGTAGGTTCCCTCTATGCCCATTTTCTGGAAATGTTTTATCGTAAATCAGTGTTGAATTTTGTCAAAAGCTTTTTCTGCATCTACTGAGATGATCTTATGGTTTTTATTCCTTAATTTGTTAATGTGGTGTATCACATTGATTGATTTGCATATACTGAAGAATCCTTGCATCCCTGGGATAAATCCCACTTGATCATGGTGTATGGTCCTTTTAATGTGCTGTTGGATTCTGTTTGCTAATATTTTGTTGAGGATTTTTGTATCTGTTTTCATCAGTGATATTGGTCTATAATTTTTTTGTCTGCGTGATATCTTTTTCTGGTTTTGGTATCAGGGTGATGGTGGCTTTGTAGAATGAATTTGGAAGTGTTTCTCCCTCTGCAATTTTTGGGAAGAGTTTGAGAAGGATCGGTGTTAGCTCTTCTCTAAATGTTTGATAGACTTCTACTGTGAAGCCAGCTGGTCCCAGACTTTTGTTTGTTGGAAGATTTTAAATTATGGTTTCAATTTCATTACTTGTGATAGGTCTGTTTATATTTTCTATTTCTTCCTGGTTCGGTCCTGGAAAATTGTACCTTTCCAAGAATTTGTCCATTCTTTGTGGTTGTCCATTTTATTGACATATAGTTGTTTGTAGTAGTCTCTTACAATCCTTTGTGTTTCTGCAGTGTCAGTTGTGATTTCTCCTTTTTCATTTCTAATTTTATTGATTTGTGTCCTCTCCCTTTTTTTCTTGATGAGTCTGGCTAAGGGTTTATCAATTTTGTTCATCTTCTCAAAGAGCCAGCTTGTAGTTTTATTGATCTTTGCTATTGTTTTCTTCATTTCTATTTCATTTATTTCTGCTCTGATCCTTATGATTTCTTTCCTTCTACTGACTTTGGGTTTTCTTTGTTCTTCTTTCTCTAGTTGTTTTGGGTGTGAGGTTAGATTGTTTATTTGAGATTCTTCTTGTTACTTGAGGTGAGATTGAATTGCTATAAACTTCCCTCTTAGAACTGCTTTTGCTGCATGCCATAGGTTTAGGGTCATTGTCTTTTCGTTGTCATTTGTTTCTATGTATTTTTAAATTTCTTCTTTGATTTCTTCAGTGATCTCTTGGTTATTTAGTAGTGCACTGTTTAGCCTCCATGTATTTGTGTTATTTACAGTTTTTTTCCTGTAACTGATTTCCAATCGCATAGCAGTGTGGTCAGAAAAGACGCTTGGTACAATTTCAATTTTCTTAAATTTTCTGAGGCTTGATTTGTGACCCAAGATGTGATCTATCCTGGAGAATGTTCCATGTGCACTTGAGAAGAAAGTGTATTCTGCCACTTTTGGGTGGAATGTTCTGTACATATCAATTAGATTTATCTGGTCTATTGTGTCATTTAAAGCTTGTGTTTCCTTATTTATTTTCTATTTGGATGATCTGTCCATTAGTGTAAATGGGGTGTTAAAGTCCCCTACTATTATTGTGTTATTGTTGATTTCTCCTTTCATGGTTGTTAGCACTTGCCTTATGTATTGGGGTTCTCCTATGTTGGGTGCATAAACATTTATAATTGTTATATTTTCTTCTTGGATTGATCCTTTGATCATTATGTAGTGTCCCTCCTTATCTCTTGTAACAGTCTTTATTTTAAAGTCTATTTTGTCTGATATGAGTATTGCTACTCCAGCTTTCTTTTGATTTCCATTTGCGTGGTATATCTTTTTCCATTCTTTCACTTTCAGTTTGTGTCTAGCCTGCACTTCTCCTCTTCCCTTGGTCCCCCTGTGCCCTACTAGTTCACTTTGGGGTTCTTCCCATCTCCTTGAGGGAAGAGCCTCCCACCAGCGGCCGGCAGGCACCCTAATTGTGGGGAGACGCTAACTCTGCATCTTTCCACACTGCCATCTTCAGTGGTTGTATTCTTTTAATGAGTTTATGTGATTTTACACTGGTATTTTTAAATCATTATGCTTACTAGTGACTGTTCCTGTTTTATGTATTATAACCTATTCAACTCCATTAATTTTATTTTGGTAATTCACTCTGAAGCAGTTCAAAGCCAAATATATAAACCAAATATATAAAGTAAATATTATGATTGTGAGGGCATGCTTTTTGCTACTAAGAGAAGACACTTTTGAGTATGGTAAATGAGAGCCGAATGGGGTAGAAAGAGAAAACAATTATCTATTTTTAGGAGAGGAGTCGTGAAGAGTAGTGGAAATAAACATTGCTTACCAAGAGTTATTGAAAGGAAAATAAAAGTAGCTTTTAAATTACTCAGAGCCTATAAACAGTGAGTTTATTGTAAAAATGCATATAGTTGTCTCCTCCTTTCTCATTCCACTTCAGTGGGATTCCTTGCTCTTCTTTGAGCGTTTGCATTTGTCAAATTCTCTACACTGATATCTGCATTTTGTTCTCAGCTCAGGTTTCACCTTATGAGGGGGCCTTTCCTGACAGCCTAATGTGAAGTAGTAAGACTCCTTCCTACTCTGCATCTATACCCTGCTTCCTGCTTTACTTCTCCATATAGCACTTACCTGTCAAATGTATATCTATGTGTATATATATTTATACACACACACATATATATGTGAGTATAGATATATATGTCTCAATATATAGAACTTATATTGTAAATAATATGTATATATATTTGCAGTGCTTGTCATCTCTTATTATAAGTTTTGTGAGAAAAAGAACTTTGACTTTTGCTGTTGTTATCTTTTCGGTGTGTAAATTTTGCTTGGTGCATGGCAGGTGCTCAAAACATTTTGTTGAATGAATGAAATTATGGACAGCTGGCCATGAAGAGTTCTTAAATAACATCTTTTTGTTTAGGAAATAAGTGTACATTTTATAATTCATTCACAATAAGCTAAGTCCCTGTCTACTCATATGCTTTGTTGATGCTTTAACACGCAACCTTCAACAGTAATAATTCATGTCATGTAAAATAAAGTGTATGTGCTAATAATAACTTGAAGGTTTTTTTGCATTAGTAAAAATAGGCACTTTTCTTCTGAAAAAAAAAAGGGGGATCACAACATTAATATTATTATTTAAAGATAAACAGGGAATGGAAACCTCTGAAAATTGAATAATGTTAAAAAGTCATATGCCTCTTCATCAGAATGTAATTATTATTAATTAATTTTTATAAGAACTATATATAGTATAAAAAATTTAGAAAATATTGGAAAACACTAAGAAGAAAATATAAATTGAATATTATTTCATCATCAGAGGTGATAATGTTAATTTGATATATAACTTTTATGTTTTGGGTGAGATTTAAAAAGAATTGGTATTGGGCTTCCCTAGTGGCGCAGTGGTTGAGAGTCTGCCTGCTGATGCAGGGGAAGAGTATTTTGAAACCTACTTCTTTTTCCACTTAATAATATATCAAAATATATTCTCATATTATAATTAAATGTTACTCTACCTGACATTTTAATAGCTTAATAGTATTTCACTTTGTGAATGAAAATTACTAATTTAGTCAGTCCCCTATCATTGGATATTTACATTGTTTATGATTTTTCACTATTACAAACAATAATGCAGTTTATATCCATATAATGAATTTTTTATACCTACCCATAATTATCTCCTTGGGATGAATTTTTGTAAGTGGAAATTCTAGATAACAGGAAGTATACATTTTTACTCATTTTATGCTTATCTCCAAATTATTATCCAGAAAGACTATAGCAAATTATTCTTCCTACATCCATATACAAGAGTGTAAGTATATTAATTTTATAAAATAAGAAGGTGAAATGTTGGTATTTTGACAGCTAATATCAAAATTTATTTTAAAATAAAACTTTTTGTTTGCAAACAACTTTAACACATACTTTCTTTTTGTATAAATATTAATACATGTTTTATTTTTATATTTTTAAATACACAATATTTAGATATGGTAGAAGATAAGCTCTCTGAGGGCTTAGACGTCAATGAGGCAAGGGGAGAAAAAAATTTCGTCCCGAGTTGTGTAAGGTGGTGAGATTCCTGGACTAGGTGAATGTAGTAAAACCCATGGAAGTCGGGAGTTTCAATGGTACAGGAATATTACATAAGTACTATTATTATTTAAAAACCAAACAAAAATATTTACTATTTAAGTTGTTTGCATTGTTGTTATAGAAAGCCATCTTACGTAAAGTTAACTTTACTCTCCTTGTGAAAACTTTGCATTCATGGATATTTTTATTAGAAGTTGAAGGGAGGTTGAGTATTATTTTGGGGTCTCTATGGGGGAGCATTTGAGTTAATAAACAAGGAAACAGGAGCCCGGGGAAGAAGGCATCATGAAAGTCAAGTCCTCAGGAATGTGCTGAAATCTTGGCAAAGAATTTATATTTTCCATTTCACTGGGAGAGTGGAGAGATAGCAGTGATTAAGTCAAGTTCATTAATATCCTAGAGGCATGGACACTTCCATCTGACATCTGGCTTATACATTAGTAAATTCTAGATATCATTTTTGAAGATCTTTTAACATGAATGTTGAAGTTGTCAAAGGAGGCAATATTCAAAGTCAGCTCTGTTATTTTGCCATTAGATCAAGAACAGTGAGGAGAACATGACCTTTTAATTCATATTTCCTACTGTTTATGATGAGACAGTTAAAAGTATATACAGTAGAGACCGATTAGCATGAAAGAGCTTATGCATGGGTAGAGTTGCCAGATTGAGCATATAAAAATATTGCATATTTATACTAAAAAATTGTTCATTGTTTCTCTGAAATTCTAATTTAACTGGTGTCCTGTATTTTATCTGGCAACTTTAAGTCTGGGTTTCTTGCAAGGATAAGGTGACCCTCCAAAAGATGCATGAAATTATAACAGTTTGAATTCCATTAAAATATTACAGAGCATCCCATATCAAAATAGTGGATCCAAAAACTTGCAGATGACAGTTCTATGAGATTAGGGCTTAGGTAGCAGTTGTCTTTACTGACTAGTTATTTCATGAGCCAAGCAAACTTGACATAGTTCCTGAAGGGGGGTCATAACTCTCTTTATTTGGCTTGTAGCTATTTCAGTTCAGATGTCCAAGACCCTGAGACCAAGGGACATATCTACTTAAAATGTAAACCTACAAGACTTTGCTTGTACTGATTTCTTAAAATATAAAACGCTAAACACACATTGACTCACTGCATTTGTATGTCTTAAGAACAGGAGAGATGAAAACCTCAGAAATTTCTCTGATATGATTGATATCAGTACCCAAGAAAATCACCTCCCTGGTTTTGCTCAGTGTTTAAGTCTTTTGCCCTCTCTAATATTGAAGAAAATTACTGATATTATTTAGCATTATTATTTAAAGTGAGTTGTTTTGATATGCCAAGGGCAAAACACAACTTTATCAAAATATAATCTATTAATCTATTTCTATTATTTTAATATGGTATATACTAGAAATTGAGTGCCTTGTATTGGTTTTGGAGTTATAGAGACATGGGCTTGAGATCCTAGTTTGCCTTTTCACCTACTAGAAACCCAACAATTCCACCCCAGACATATAACCAAGAAAAACACATGTCTGTATTTCAAAAAACATATATAAGAATATTTATAGCAACTATAGGAATGTTTTTTGCAATACTGTATACTTCAGTAGTAGACAAAAACTAGAAACTGTTAAAATGTCATTCAGGAATATTGAAAATACGTCAGCAAAAATAAACAAACTAGAGTTATACACAACAACATGGATGAATCTCACAAAGACAATATTGAATGAAAATCTAGGTACAGAAGAAGATATACTGTATAATTCCATTTAAATAAAATTTTAAAAACAGGGAAAAATAAACTATAGGGTTTAGGGATGCATACTTAGGCATAAAGTTACCAAAAAAAAAACCCCTTACCATAAAAATCAGGATAACGACTATGAAAATGAAGGAGTAGTAACTGGGAAGGGAAATGAGGGGGCATGTGTGGGGCACAGGCAACATACTAATTCTTGATGTAGCTCTCAGATGTTCGGTTTATGAAAAATCATTGAACTTTACATCTTTGCATGGGCTTTATGTGTGTATGTTATATTTCACAACAAAAAGGTTAAAAAAATTAGAACAAAACCAAAGTTCAACCTAGTGTGAGTGAAATGATAGACTCTTTTAATTTTTGGAGCATAATTAATGGCATTGTGTCACATTCTGCTCATGACTATGAAAGTTGCTTTGATTGGCTTTCTAGAATTAAAGAAATAATATATTCAGTCACAAAAACAACAATTTTTAGTAGGATATCTACTACTTTTTATATAAAAATAAGGAAATAGCAGTATCACTGAAAAATATTATTAATTACATTCATTTTTGATTTTAAAGCATCTCCTCAGGATTCTTTCTGCTTGGGATTATTCCAGAATAATAAAACTGAATATCTTGCACAGAGCTATTATTTAGCAATTGAGTTTTATAAAGGTACCCCAATCTAGATTGGTATTTAATATTGTTAGCAGTATATATGCCTATATTCTGTCAAACAAAATGTATTACATGGTTTCTAACAGTAAGCTACTAATTTTAGAAGATGTGCCTAGAACCTTGAAATCATAAATCCTGTTCTCTCTGATAAGGATAACAGATGAAAAGCCTACCCAAATCAATGAACTGGGTTCAAACCCTACATTTGTAAAAGCTTGTATGAACATGTATACATTTAAGTTTTTTTCCTTCCTCCAGTCCTTTTGACCAGGGAAGTACCACCCACAGATTGGCTCAGGCCTTTAGCACAAACTCCATTGCAGAGATAGGGGTAGAGCCCCATCCCAACACCTGACCTGAGTGGAGGGCAGGAGGAGATGAACCAAATCCAGGCTGTTGCCAAAAAGAGGAAATAGGTACCAGAGAGTCAAAGAAACATGCTCACTGCATTTTTAGGAATCAGCCTTCCCTTTGCTTTTTTTTTTCAAATTCCTATAAATTTATTTATTTTTTATTTATTATTATTTTTAAAAATCTTTTTTGGAGTATAATTGCTTTATAATGGTGTGTTAGTTTCTGCTTTATAACAAAGTGAATCAGCTATACATATACATATATCCCCATATCTCTTCCCTCCTGCATCTCCCTCTCTCCCACCCTCCCTATCCCACCCCTCTAGGTGGTCACAAACCACCGAGCTGATCTCCCTGTGCTATGCAGCTGCTTCCCACTAGCTATCTATTTTACGTTTGGTAGTGTATATATGTCCATGCCACTCTCTCACTTTGTCACAGCTTACCCTTCCCCCTCCCCGTATCCTCAAGTCCATTCTCTAGTAGGTCTGTGTCTTTATTCCCATCTTACCCCTAGGTTCTTCATGACATTTCTTTTTTCTTATTCCATATATATGTGTTAGCATACGGTATTTGTTTTTCTCTTTCTGACTTACTTCACTCTGTATGACAGACTCTAGGTCCATCCACCTCACTACAAATATCTCAATTTCATTTCTTTTTATGGCTGAGTAATATTCCATCGTATATATGTGCCATAACTTCTTTATCCATTCATCTGATGATGGACACTTAGGTTGCTTCCATATCTTGGCTATTGTAAATAGAGCTGCAATGAAC
>NW_020175821.1:7221011-7256928 GCF_003031525.2 Neophocaena asiaeorientalis asiaeorientalis
TGAGCCATGGCCACTGAGCCTGCACGTCCGGAGCCTGTGCTCCGCAACAGGTTATTTTGGGGTTTTTTTTGCGGTACGCGGGCCTCCCACCGTTGCGGCCTCTCCCGTTGCGGAGCACAGGCTCCGGACGTGCAGGCTCAGTGGCCATGGCTCATGGGCCCAGCCGCTCCGCGGCATGCGGGATCCTCCTGAACCGGGAGCAGGAACCCGCGTCCCCCGCATCGGCAGGCGGACTCCCAACCACCGCGCCACCAGGGAAGCCCTATATACATACTTTAGAATGACAAAAGCCACAGTCTCCTCTAGGTCGGAATACTCTGCTTTCAAATTATTTATGTATAAGTATATTCATGAACATCATCTCCTTGTTCCGTAAACAGCCGTGAGGCTGAGGTGATACTATTAACCCCACTTGTACTGAAACCCGAGCTTTCACAAAGGAGGGCTTGATAAAGCAGTGGCTGCCCTGAGACTAGTGCCGCTGACTCAGCCAGCTGGGCCAGCTCCACGTGCACAAGGAATGAGTAAATCCTGAATCCTTATTCCCGTTTAGATCAATGTGAATGGGTGGTAGCCTACACATTTGTTCCCAGACTGGCCAGATGAGACAGCGCTGTTACCATGGATTTCTACAAACAATTTTTTCTTGAATTCTTAGCCTGGCTGTATCATGTTTGAGAGATATGAATGACATTATAAAGGTCAAGAAGGCACTCTACTTCCAGTACATTAGACAACAAGGACACAAACAAAGTTCCTTTTACCAGCTTTCATTGATGCATGAAGAAACCCATTATTGGGCCATTTGTATGTTTTCTCTAAAATGGCAACCTTTGGCAGTGATGTTTTGGTAATGATATGTTACATACCCTGCAAAGAGCTCATATAGGAAGAGTCTGTGGAAGCACTGCCTCCCTCCTGTTATGGAGAAAGGTCAGACTCGTGTCACTCTAGCTGACCTGGCACGAGTAGTAATCTTTGCACTTCGTAGTCAACCAGAAATGTAGAGGGCACATTAGACAGCTTGGTCAGGGTTCCCGACTGCACTAACTGTAAATTAGATTGGTCTTATGCATGCACAGCAAAAATCCCAGTTTAGACTTTCTTTCCTGAACTACTGTAATGATAGTCCTCAGGCCTGTCATTCTGAAATTGCAGTCAAATGGCTATGATTTGGCAGATACCAGAGAATAAAATCTCTTTTGTTGGGGTATTTTGGCTAGACCATTCTGTGCTGTTGGGATGTTGAGGAAGACCACTTTAGAAAGACAGATAAGGGGAAACAAATCTGATTGGAAATGTTTTCAGAGGTTTTAGTTATTGAACAATGAACAGTTATTGACTTTCAATGTGAGAATAACTATGGGTGTACCTTAACTTAGGTTCACCTTTGTATGATGACTTTTTCTTTGATTGTAACTTGGGAATTCTTATAAGAATGCTGTATAGTCCTGGAGAACTAAAGATGCTAAGTTGTCCTGTAAGAATTTTATTCTTTAGATAGGACCATAACTGTAGACAAATGAATAACAATCTACTCTGTTTAAAATATGCTCATAGGTTTTGTTTTCTTTTGCTTTTATTTCTATTACAAATAGTATTCAAATAAAAGATTTATATGCATTTATCAGCCTTTAGGTGTTTTAAAAATCTTTTTCTACTTTGTAACAGAAACAGCCAGCATTTTTCCTTTCTTACATTTTGGTCCTCAATTTTTATTGCTCATATTGCCTCTCTAAAGAAATCATAAACGGTTTTTTGGGGAGTGTGTTTTTATATGGTTATCCATTCATGCAGTTTTAAAGCCATTTTATTCCTAGTAATAGTTGGTATTTCATTTTATACTTTCATATTTTGGGGGAAAATTATAAATACAGCAATATAACAGGTTTTTCTTTCCAACTTTTCTTTTATTCATTTGTGTCCACAACTTACTATTAGTCTCATATTGTGTAACTTTTGGAAATCTGTGTAACCGTTCTTTTCCTTGGTAACATATTCCAATGCTCTGCAACAGTTTGAAAGGAGAATTTTGCAGTCTCCCTTATTATTATATCTGTATCACATAATGTTGAATCCTTATTTCAAAGCTTGGTTTAACATACATAAATGAAATTAAACTTCAAAGTTTTACAGGAAAGTGGAGTGTTAAGGGATGAGAAGATGTGGAGAAGAGGCTAGAATTGGGTCCATGGTGAAAAGTGATGAGGGAGTATTCACTTAAAATCCATCATCTCCTGGGTGAGGTATGGAAAAGGAGTAATTTAGTTCTTGGCCATTGTTACTGAGTCTTAACTAATTTAGATATTTTTCAAAGTTTAATATAGCCTTGAAAGAGTAAAAATTAAATCACAGAAAAAATGCTCCTGTAAAGGATGAGAGAGAGGAGAGAGGAGGGGCAAGGGGTTCAATCCACAGTTTCTCTTTATCTTGCCATTTTTGTTGCCTACTTGGTTTTATGGTTCTTGATGGTGGCCAGCTTTTTCCTATCTGTGAAACAATAAAAAGGAAACTTTATAAAGCTTTAAGCCATTTCAGAAACTTGTGCCTTATTACATTCAGTCCAGGAGGTACTTTGAGGAAGCTATGAGTATTTTGCTTTTTTGCCCTCTGTCTTTAGGGGCAGTGTAATAAAAGGGCTATAATAATAGGGAAAGGAAATGGGAAAGAAATCATGTGACCAAATGACTTATGGAGGAACATGTTTCCCTGGTGTTCCCATTCATTTATCTCTACTGTATAATGCATTTTTCTTGTTTTACTGGGTAATTAAACCTTCAACACTCCCAAGTTTGTGAGGAATCTGAATCCCATTATGGGGAGATGCCTGAGTTTGATTCCCTTGTATTATTATCAGGAGTTGGCCTCTTTCAAAGGGAATGCTTTTGATAATGTTTGGAGAGGTCTCCAAGGAGAGTCCCTACCCTGGGCAAGTTAAGCACTGTCACATGTCTTGGCAAGGTTTACTGAACTTTTAGGTTAATTCCTACAGCTGTTTCTCCCCCTCCCACCTAAATTTTGTTTTAAACTTACTGCCTTGTCTGCCTCTTAATAGAGCAGGATCATTTTTCAGAGGTAGAGCTATTCTTTTCTTTCAAGTTACATTTTTATGAAAAGGAAAAAAGAAGAATCCACATCAAAGCCCTGATGGGAGAAACACAGGTTTTCTGCATGTGTCTCCTCTAGTATAACAGTAGTCTGATACCAATCCTAGAAGATGAATTACTTAAAAGTTACACTTTCCATTCTGACCCTTTGGATTTAAAGCCAACTCTTGTGTCATGTGTCTTTAATCTGAAATGCACAGCAAAGATCATAATTTACATTTACTTGTTTTCTGATCTGGGGAAGAGGGAGCTACAAACTTCCATTTTGAATGTTTTCTCTCTTTTGGATACTTAGATCATGCATCTTTGTTCAATTTTGTTTGTTTGTTTTTTTGGTTATAAATAAGTAAAATAAAGTAGTTCTAAATTTTTTTCTGAAAAAGTCACCTAAATAGTCAACTATCTCTCTCACCTGCCTAAGAATTTACTCTTTTTGGAAAAGTAGGAGACTAGGCAATTTCACAATTGCCCAGTTTTGGACAGAGCTTTGTACCCATAAATAGAAGATGCAATTTGAAAGACTTAATACTATTTTTGCTTGTTCAAAGAAAAATCAGGGAAATAATACCCTAAGACCTCAACAACTAAATGAAATGATGGATAAACAAGTGAAGGAAGATTTTTAAATCTTGAAGTAAGGTTTTAAAAAACCTATTTATTAAACTACTTGAGTTTTCAAAAATATGCTGGACTTGCACAAAGCCAAATATTTTGGCTAAAAGAAATGAGGCAATATCACAATATTATGGGATTTTAATTAGTGTTTAATGATTTTACAGGTAATAGAAAGACTGAGAAGTAAAATTCATATTATTAATTGTTTTAGTGAAAATTCCTTCTGTACCATTTTAATTTTTAATACATTTTCTTCTGAAAAGGACAATTAAGACAATATTGAATTTTAAGAAAACAGGTTTTCTTAACAGCAAGCTTTGTGATTTAACAACAACAACAAAAAATTTGACTCTCTGGGAGACTTGGATTGTGGTGGTGGCATTTCTGTAAATTTTGATCATGGATCAGACAATGAACCTCCATAAATCCCATGTTCTTATCTGTAATATGTCACTTTAGGCTTTAATGTTCTATAATGCTATAAATATACATTTTTTCTGAATATATATTTTCACTGGAAGTCTCATTGACTTGGTTTATCCTATGAGTGTAATCCTGATTCTAGTTTCCCCCCCTTAAATCTGGGCCTGGACTACATATTCTAACATGAAGAATTTTACTCTCATTCTCAAAAAAAAAAGAAAAAAAGAAAGAAATTCTCTTCAGGAGCACTAAATGCTCAGAAACCAGATGTGGTTTGTGTAGGTATTCATTATGTTTGCTGCAAATTATAATTATTGAGACAGCCAAACCCAAAGGCACACTTTGGAAGATAGTATTAGGGACAGAGGTTTAAGTAGTTCTGAAACAAAAAGACTTTTTAAGAAATATTTAAATGTCAATTATTTCAGCTTGGTGGCATGGTGATACAAATTAGGAAGAGCTCCCCTTAACCCTTACCCTATCAAGTACTTCTGTTCTGCTTCTGGATCCTTTGGTCAGGGTGCAAGGCTCACTTTGTGCCCTGGGACACAGCGCATCATGGGGTTATGGTAAAGCTCTGATTCCAAATGAACTGGGATTGATCTTGGCTGTGCCATTTGCTAAAAATTTAACCTTGGAAAATATAAACTTTCTGAGCCTCTTTTTCCTAATTCAGTTATAAATGGGGATAATAACACCTACCTGGTAGGGTAATTGTTAGAATTAGAGATAATCTTCACCTGACAGAAATTATGTGCTGGGTAAACCAGAGATGTTAGTGATATTATTAGAGTAGCTGACCATGTGTGTCCGTTAAGGGATAATTGGAAAGCTCTGGAGATTGTTGATCAAGTAGCATAAATGGGGGTTGAAAACAGGAGGCACTATTTGTGTTGGGCATGGCCAAGGAGCACACTCCAGCAGGAAGCTTTGGGAAAGCTTAAACCTTGAAAGGTAGGGAGGTACAGAAAGTGCAAGTAGCAGATTAATTGTAATGAGTCCACTCTTTTATTAATGGCTGGCTCCAGAATGCTGCCTGCCTTGAGAGAGTGGGAAATTGCTTTATATCCTTCAGATCCAGATGGTGTTGTGAGACAAAAATATACATTTTAACATTGTAACTTCTATTTTTCTAATATTACCGATATTCTGTGTGTTTACAGTAGATGTTTATGTTTCTTCTGCCAGGACCCTTTCCATCTCTTCTGGGAGCAGTCCCTTAATATCTTTCAGAAAATAAATTACCCTTTTTCCTAGTCTCAGCTAAGTGGTTTGCACGAGATTGATGCCACACTCAGCTCCTAGAGATGACCTGGAATACTTTAATACCATCAGCACATTAGCTGACATCTTTTAACAGAGAGTGGGTTTGGAGTGAGCACTTTAAAACCTGTAAGTCTTGTTGGAGACTCCAACAAGTTGAAATGTTGGGACATGGATTCTCTTTTCCCCTCTGGACTTAAAGAAAGAAGCATAAAGTCTTGGGAATTGCCAGAGCCATCTTGGGATCGCCAGGGTAGAAAATGCCTGAGAAAAGGATCGACAACACAGAAGCAGAGCATAGAAAGGAGAAGGTAAAACAGTTAACATTACTTTCTGAGTTAGCCAGTTAATCAAGCACACTGAAAAATTTCACTCTTGTTCAGCATATTATTTCACTGTTGAAGTACAAAACCCCTCCATTAATAATATGAAAATTTGCCTGGAAAGAACCTTACCAGGCTCTTCAGTTATCTGAGCACTCGAATGTTTGTTTTGGGTTTTATTTTTGGTATAAACTAGTTTTGGTTGGGTCTTCTGAAACTCTAAAGATACTAATGGCACACCTGTTAATAGTAGAAAATTTAGAAATAAGCAAAGAAAATACATTCTATTTTTAATCCTAACACCTATACACCATCATATATTTATGGAATATATACATCCAGTCATTAATTTCTCTGTGTATCTATACACAAGTATACATTGAAATATTTACAAATACATTTCTCGTAATCTGCTTCTTTGCTAAAATTATAGGCATAATTTTTTGTATATAATTAGTATACAACAATCCCATTTTTAATGGTTTCATAATCTATTGTATGGATATACCATAATTTATTTAGTCAAATTCCTACAATAGACAAATTGTAACTATATTTTCACTATTTTAAGCAATGTTGTAATGAATAAACTTGTAGGTAATAAGGCTTGATGCATATTCTCGAATAGTTTCAGTAGTAAAAATCCTGAAAAGTGGATTTGATGATCAATGTGTTTGCATGTTTTTAAGATATTGATAACATTTGTGTGCCCTCTAGAACATAATATACCAATTTATACTTCTGCTACTAGTGACTGAAAGTTCTTTCACTGGCAAAAACATCATTGTTACTACTATAACATTGTCAATATGATAGATACCAATTGCTAGCTGTAAGGTACATCCCATGTATAGATGTATAGATATGAGGTAGAGCTTTTGCAGATACTGGTGTGCATAAAAGATTTTTTTTCTCTTAAAGCTGCAAGAATGTTGAACTATGGACATGTTTAAATGGTGCTCCAGAATTAACTAAATTGGTGATCCATTTTAGTTGAACAAATGGTTTTATGCATTTTTACTGATTTACTGCTTATCTATATTAACTATTTTTAAAGGTAGGATATTTCAAACTCATTGAAGAAGTGTAATAGAGATGAGAAAATATTTAAGTTACTCTATATAATAGCAGTTGGTTGTTTATAACAATTTCATATGGTTTACCTTGTGAAAATATAAGGTATGTGGAAACTTTTATGCAGTGCTGTGTCATAGGCAACATAGTGTGTCACCTGGGGTTCTTTTCCACTACTGTTGTTACTCTTCAACTAAAGGTGTTTTTAAAGGTGATTTTCAAAAAGCTGATCTAGTTGCTTGAAATGTTTCTCTTTCCAAGGCCACAGTAGACACACTTTTAAGGATTCTTAGCAAGAGAACACAGAGGATTATGGAGGAAGACAGGGAACATAAAGAAAGGTAGTTTCAGACTAGCATTAAATGGTATAACCCAATTGTGTCCCTAAGTCACTTTGTTTGGTCAAAGAAAGTGTGCGGGTCCTTGCTTTCAAGCCACCAAACTTCCCTATCTTAAAGGCTGAGTGACTGGGGTCACCACAGAGTGACCCTTCAAAACACTCATCTGTTTTGTTTGAAATATCCTGTTAGCAACTCACTGATTCTCTCAGGTCAGAGTTAAGGTACATATGACAGTGCTGTTACTGACCAGAGAATTATCAGACCCCAAAAGATGCAATTGCTAGCAATATTATGGGCTGCAGGAAATAGAGATGATGTTTTTTTTTTTTTAAATCCCATTTCAAAAATGGCTATACCTTTCTCACCTTGACAGGGAAAGTAGATCTTCTTGAAATGCTTCAACCAGCTTCTTTGTCTGGGTGACTGTGAACACTTGAAGACAAAAACCTTCCTGATCCCTACAGCTATTTCCGTTAACTCCTTGAAAACCATATAATGTGTGCACCCAGCTGCTGAAGTGTTTTGATGAGGTGCCACTGATTTTAATGGGGCAAAAAGATGGATGATTTACACCAGATGTCCATAAGGGCCATTCGGGGATTGCTTTGCTGGACACATAGTACATCATGTTGCTCATTGAATTCTTGAGGGGTTAACTTGACCTTTCCCTTTAACACAGCACTAAAAATAATGTAATTTCCATTCTCGGTGTCTCTTTTATTTATATAGAAAAGCTTCATGACAAACCCACCAGGCCTCTGAGAACAAGTTCCTCATTTATGTCTTCGTCATCCATAAACCCTAGTGGGTGATTTTTGAAAGTGAGAATAGACACTGGTGGACGCTCCCCTCATGAGCGTGAGCCAGGCTTTTATTATCAACACTACCAGTGCTGAATCAGTCTAGGATGAAAGGTATCTTCTGAAGATTGTTGGTCAGTGTTATGTGCCTCATTTCTAAAAAAGTTTATTTCAGCTCAGAATACTCTTGCCCCTTGGAGTATGAAAGTAAAATTACAAGTAGGAGAATGAAGCATAACTCTTTTCATAAACGTAACCCTTCAGGCATTATGTAACATTATTATTCCTTAATTTCTAGATTTTGGTGGTAGATGCTGCACTGTTTATTAAAAACTATCAAATTGTAAGACACCATAGAATTTATAAGATGGAAACTTGACTGACATTTATCAGGATTCTTAATTCAGAACATTTTCTGTTTAATAACAGAGGACCAGAGGGTTAATATTTTGCCTCCTGTTTAGGCCGAACACCTGGATTGGACATTCTTCCTGAAGTTCTTATGCACTTATTTAAACTCCTTATAAAAATGAAAAACTTACTTATTTGGTGATTATCATGACCTTTGCAGCAAGTGAAACTTCATCTTTTGCTATATATTTCCTTTAAAAATCAGATACTACACTTCTTTGAAAAAGAAATCCAGAAACTTAAAGGCTTATAACCATCAACCAACAATGGAGGCACATTCTTTAGAGGATCTAAGGCATGACCAAATGATAATTCATCCCTTCTTTCTTGTTTCTTCTGTGTTTTTAGGGTTTAACTATCAGTCTGGACTCTAGATGAGGAATTTTATTTTGCTGTAAAGGTTGCATAGTAGTAACCACATAGTCAAAAAATAAATCCCCACGTTTTTCTTGTTATAAATTTGACTTCTGCATGTTGGGATTTTTTTTATATCTATGTATTCTTTTGTGATGCCTAAATATTTTCTTAAATATATAACAATTTGTAAGTTATATTGTCTTCTTTAAAATACTACTTGTACAAACAAATAAAACAGAAGAAAAAAAAATACCCCACAGAGAAGCAGATAGCCCTCCCCTCATCTTTCTCTGGTATTGTAGGTCATAGGTTCTTGTTTGAGGGATCATAGAAGTGTGATTTACCTTTCTAGTCTTAATGTGATATTTACTTTCAATGTGAGTTAGCCGGTTAATCAAGCACACTGAAATAGTTTGCACTTGCTCACCGTATTATTTCACTGTTTAGGTACAAAACCCTCTCAGTACGTGTTAGCACTTCTCATTTCACCAATTGCATGTTTTTACTCAGATGAAAAAGATGTGATCTTTGTCACCAATTATCTTTAGTGGCCCTAATCTGGTTTTCCTATCTTTGGACTTCATATATCTGTGTGTCTGACCTTACAATGCTGTGATAATGCAACCTAAGGCTTTGCAAAATTTTGTTTTATAGGCCTACACCTCCCTCCATCTCTTGTAAATTCTTGATCTAATTATAAGTATGTATGCGATTAAGTACATTAGGATTATGACCCCAATGTCCACGTGTCCCTAGAGATTCACTCATCAAGAGGTAGGGATCCTTTGAATCCGGACTGACCTTGTTAAGCTGTGACTTCTATTGATTAAAAGAATACAATAGAATTGATAGTGTATGAGCTCTGAGTCTAAGCCTCTTGAGGTCTTGTATATACACATCTTCTCTTACTCTTACTCCTCCGCCTTTTCCAGAAGAATATACCTAGACTAACCTTCTAGATGATGAAATACACATGGCCCAGTCACCGACATTGTCCCATCAAACATATTAGTGAGCTTAGCCTAGACCAGAAGAACCATCTAGCCGAGTCTAACCTGTTCTCTAACCCATAATATCATGACCCACATAGATGATTATTTTTTAAGCTTACTTAAGGTACGTTTCCCTATACAGCAATAGCTTTAGACTCAAATAGGTTTAGCTTTAAATAGATTTAGATTCAAATAGATTCAAAGGAAAAGACTGGATATTATTTTAGTCAACATTGAACTATCTATGTAGTATGTAAAGCTCTGGGTCCACCGGAGTCTGTGGTTTTGCTCTATAGTGCTCATTTTTGGGTTTACAATTTATCTGCCAAATTCTCCCTTTTAAATGACTGTGTATCATATTCTTTTCTCCAGAGACAGCTATTAGTGTCCGGACAGGATTGGTAAGGGTAAGGAAAGAAGGATTTCCTTCCAAGTTCTTATGCTTCAGTTTGAGTAGTAATTCCCAATATTTTATAATTAAAATATATTTTTTGCTTTCGGTTTTGCTGTGTTATATATTTTCTCCATAATGGCTATATGATATCCTTCTTCTATAAAATTACATGAATTAAAATTAATTTATTTTCTGGAAACACTGAAAGCACTGGGACTTTTTTTTATATTGAGGAAAAAACTGTTGAGTTTCACAAATTTATTTTAGGGAATTACTATTTAGGAGGCTGAACTAATCAGTGTTATTGGGACAAATAACAGAAAGAAATCCCAATTAATTAACGAAAATAAATTACAACAATCCTCATGTCATTAATTTATCCCCACAAGATCTCAAATTTCTAAGTGAGGACACCTCTGATTGGCTGAAAGAAGGAATATCTAATTGCTTTGCACTTCTATAATGGGCCTTTGCTCGCATCTATTTTGGAATGTGTTGCAAGTAAGAGGGATTTTAAAATTATAAGCAGCCAAGAAACAAATGTCTTTTCCCATCTCTTTTGCTGTCAAACATTCCCATGTACCATTTCCCCCAAATATCCTTAAAGATAAAATCTTCAGTAACAATGACATAATTTCTGTGCAATTAAAAAATGTATTTACTGTTTCCCGAATAGAATAGTAAATAAAATCATATAATTGACTATATCTAGCTTCAAGTCTTAAGAGTATTGGTCATATCTCTTCGAAATTTTTCACAATCTGATCTTAATATTTTGTACCTTATGGACTAAAATATGTTTAACAACCAACATACCTTATCTTCAATGATCAAGGAAAAGAGAAAGGAAAAAGGAAATATTCAGCTTAAATAACTATATATATGAAAAGCAAGAAAAGAAATTTGTGTAGATGCTATAGATCTTGTTTCTAGAGTTGTTAATGAGGCCTTACACAAAGTCTATGACTTTCACTTTCCATGCTTTCTTTGCTGTCATCCAATACCTCATCTAATTGATAGTCCTTATCCAGTGAGGTGTCCCAGATCTTTCTTTCTTAGGATACAGAGCCCTTAAACAGCATTGCATCAAGGCAGTACTGTCAGTAGAACTTTCTGCATTGAGGGAACTGTTCCACATCTGCACTTTTCAATACCATAGCTACTACATGTGACTATTGAACAATTGAAATAAGACTAATGAGACAGAGAAACTGAGTTTTTAATTATATTTATTGTTAATTAAATGCTAAATAAGCACTTATTAAACAATGTAGCTATATAGTTACAGTATCTTTCATTTACTTTTATCCCCAGACATAGAAATACCTGAAGATACTTCAAGGTATCACCTGGATTCATCTGTATTCCTTGTTGGTTTCTTTGAGAGTCTTCTAGATCCTCTTGCAGGAAATAATTAACTTATTGGAAGGTGCATGACACATGATAAATCTACTCGAGTATTTCCAGCTTCCTAATTCTTTGGATTTGATCTTCTGTTTTAAATCAAGAGACTTATGGCGTTTTGTCTTAATTTAGATCTTTTTTGTTTTAGAATTTAGCTGCACTATCAAGTAATTAGTTAACACCATTTCCAGTCACTCAAAGAAGCACATTTATTCCATAAAACAGTATCAGTTCAAAATCTGTTCTTCTCTTCTTCTATCACACTCTGAATCTATTCCCATGCATACTCTCAAATACCAAGTATCTCCAAATAAAGTAGCACAGCTCCAAAATTCATTTGGAGTATAAGCCTTCTTTTTCTGGGTTTGATTTCATAATTTCTCTATGAAGATTGCTGGATTCTGAATTAACTTATAGTTTGGGAGATGGTAAAGGAGGAGTGTATTGTGTGGAGGATGGGGGAGTGGGACATGAGAAGAATTTATTTTCTCTTAAAAGATCACTGCCTCTGGAAGGAAACAATAGAGTCTCTAAGGAATATTCTCATTAAATAATTTAAGTTCAACTGGGCCTAATAACAAACCCAAGATTCTCTTGTCTGCATCCCATTCTCTGTTACCAATTTCATTAGAAGTCAAGATTTTTATTTTCAAACAACAAAAGGTGACCCTGATTAACTTAGGCAGGAAAAGAATTTACAAATATCAGAATCAACAGAATGGCTGGAGAAATAGTCAAGGCAAAGATACAGCCAAAAACAAATGAACAAACAAAAGAAAGATACAGCCAAGATCCTATGACCAGCTGCTAGTCCCAATATCATTGGACATTTGCTGTCATCACTGCTGCTACTGCAGACACTGGGCACCCATGGCCATGGTACTGAACTCATTTTTTTTTTTGATAAACATTTTATTTTAGAATGGTTTTATTTTGGTAGGACAAAGATTTAGTCCATAACAGAGCCTAAATTTAGTGCTTTGAATATGGATGTCCTATTTTTCTAGCACCATTTCTTGTAAGATAGTTCTGCGTTGAACTGTCTTTGCTCCTTTATCAAAGATCAGTTGACTATATTTGTGTGGGCCTATTCCTGGGCTCTCTATTATGTTCCATTTATCTACGTGTCTATTTTTTCATCAATACCACACTCTCTGGATTACCATAGCTCATAGTAAATCTTGAAGTCCTAGAAGTCAGTCTTCCAACTTTGTTTTTCTTCTTCAGTATTATGTTGTCTATCCTTGGTCTTTTGCCTTTCTATATAAACTTTAGAATCAGCTTGATGATATCCACAAAATAGCTTTATGGAATATTGATTAGTTTTGCATTAAATCTATAAACCAAGTTGAGAAGATGGATATCTTAACAATTTAGAATCTTCCAGTGTAAACACGGAATATCTCTTCATTTTTTTAGATATTTTTAATTTCTTTCTTCAGTGTTTTATAGTATTCTGTATGCAGATCTATATATACATATATATTTTAGATTTATACCTGAGTACGTTGCATTTTTGGTGCTATTGAAATTATATATATTTTAATTAAAATATAATTGTTTATTGTTGGTATATAGGAAAGTAATTAACCTTTGCATATTGTTTAAGTCCAGTGTAATTGTTATGCTTATTCCTATTGGTTAGGTGTTTCTTCTCACCGGCCCTGAACTTCTTTCAATATTTTCCTTTTTTCTGTGGTTTTTGGCAATTAGAATTTTTTTTTTTTTTTTTTTTGTGGTACGCAGGCCTCTCACTGTTGTGGCCTCTCCTGTTGCGGAGCACAGGCTCCGGACGCGCAGGCTCAGTGGCCATGGCTCACGGGCCCAGCCGCTCCACGGCATGTGGGATCTTCCCAGACCGGGGCAAAAACCCATGTCCCCTGCATCGGCAAGCGGACTCTCAACCACTGCGCCACCAGGGAAGCCCTAGAATTTTATATGAGTAGGTGTGTGTGTGTATGTGTATGTGTATTTGTTTGGCGTATTCCCTGCTTCGTGTTCTCTGAGTTGGATCTGTGGTTTTGTGTCTGTCATTAATTTTGGAAAGTTCTCAGTCACTATTACTTAAAATATTTCTTCTGCTCCATTCTTTTTTTTTATCTTATATTTTAATTATGCAAATGTTACATCTTTTGAAGTTGTCCCACAATTATTGGCTGTCTGTTCTTTTTGTTTTGTTTTCTTTTTTTTCTCTTTGCATTTTAGTTTGGGAAATTTCTGCTGATCTGTATTCATGTCTGATTCTTTCCTCAGTTGTGTCAAGTCTCCTGAAGAACCCGTTGAAGGCTTTCTTTATTTCTATTACAGTGTTTTTATTTCTAACAATTTCTTTTCACTGTTTCCTAGAGTTTCAGTCTCTCTGATTACATTACTCACCTGTTTTGGGTTTTTTTGTTGTTGTTGTCTACATTTTCCATTAGAGCCCTTAACATATTATAGTTATTTTAAAGTCTCTAGTCTGATAACTCCAACAGTAGTGTCATGTCGGAGTCAGATTCTCATACTTGCTTTTTCTCTTCAGACTTCTCTTGTCTTTTGATAAACCTTTTAAATTTTTGTTCAAAGCCAGACATGTTGAATCACATAAGAGGAACTTTTAGGAGGTAATTAGGCCTTTAGTGTAGGATTTGTGTTTTCTGACTGTAACTTGTGTTGTGTTAATATTTGCCATAGATGCCAAAGATTTCAGATTCCTTTTGTGTCCTTGTTTGTGTTTTCCCTTTTGACTTAGGGCTTCCCTAATTGCTTCTCCTCAGAGAGAGAATGTGTCTTGCAGCTTTTTTAGCTGTTATCTGCTGTTTTATTGCTGCAGTTGGGAATTGTTGGGAAGAGGGAGCATTCCATATTCCTCTAATTATCTCTTAATCTTTTAGGGAAACTGTGCCCCAAGGCTGTGACCTTTACAAGGGTTTCTCCAGTGGTTTAGTTTTTTTGTTTATTTTTTTTTCACATCTTTATTGGAGTATAAATGCTTTACAATGTTGTGTTAGTTTCTGCTGTACAACAAAGTGAGTTAGCTATATGTATACATATATCCCCATATCCCCTCCCTCTTAAGCCTCCCTCCCACACTTCCTATCGCATCCCTCTAGGTCATCACAAAACACCAAGCTGATCTCCCTGTGCTATGCAACAGCATCCCACTAGCCATCCATTTTACATTTGGTAGTGTATATACGTCAATGCTACTCTCTCACTTCCTCCCAGCTTCCCCTTCCCCCCCATGCCCTCAAGGTTGTACTTTACATCTGCACATTTATTCCTGCCCTTCCACTAGGTTAATCAGTACTGCTTTTTTAAATTCCATATATAGGTGTTAGCATACAGTATTTGTTTTTCTCTTTCTGACTTACTTTACTCTGTATGACAGATTCTAGGTCCATCCACCTCACTACAAATAACTCAGTTTCATTCCTTTTTGTGGCTGAGTAATATTCCATTGTATATATGTGCCACATCTTCTTATCCAGTCATCTGTTGATGGACATTTAGGTTGCTTCCATGTCCTAGCTATTGTAAATAGTGCTGCAATGAACATTGTGGTACATGTCTCTTTTTGAATTATGGTTTTCTCAGGGTATATGCCCAGTAGTGAGATTGCTGGGTCATATGGTAGTTCTATTTTTAGTTTTTTAAGGAACCTCCATACTGTTCTCCATAGTGGCTGAATCAATTTACATTCCCACCAACAGTGCAGGAATGTTCCCTTTTCTCCACACCCTCTCTAGCATTTATGCTTTGTAGATTTTTTCATGATGGCCATTCAACCGCTGTGAGGTGATACCTCATTGTAGTTTTGATTTGCATTTCTCTAATGATGGGTGATATTGAGAATCTTTTCATGCATTTGTTGGCCATCTGTATGTCTTCTTTGAAGAAATGTCTATTTAGGTCTTCTGCCTGTTTATGGATTGGGTTGTTTGTTTTTGTGATATTGAGCTGCATGAGCTGCTTGTATATTTTGGAGATTAATCCTTTGTCAGTTGCTTCATTTGCAAATGTTTTCTCCCATTCTGAGGGTTGTCTTTTTCTCTTTTTTTCTCTTGCTGTGCAAAAGCTTTTTAAGCTTCATTAGGTCTCATTTGTTTATTTTTATTTCCATTTCTCTAGGAGGTGGGTCAAAAAGGATCTTGCTATGATTTATGTCATAGAGTGTTCTGTCTGTTTTCCTCTAAGAGTTTTATAGTGTCTGGTCTTACATTTAGGTCTTTAATCTGTTTTGAGTTCATTTTTGTGTATGGTGTTAGGAAGTATTCTAATTTCATTCTTTTACATGTAGCTGTCCAGTTATCCCAGCACAACTTATTGAAGAGGCTATTTTTTCTCCATGTATATTCTTGCCTCTTTTATCAAAGATAAGATGACCATATGTGCATGGGTTTATCTCTGGGCTTTCTATCTTGTTCCATTGATCTATATTTCTGTTTTTGTGCTGGTACCATACTGTCTTGATTACTGTAGATTTGTAGTATAGTCTGAAGTCAGGGAGCCTGATTCCTCCAACTCCGTTTTTCTTTCGCAAGATTGCTTTGACTATTCGGGGTCTTTTGTGTTTCCATACAAATTGTAAAATTTCTCATTCTAATTCTGTGAAAAATGCCATTGGTAATTTGATAGGGATTGTGTTGAACTTGTAGATTGCTTTGGGTACTGTAGTCATTTTCACAATACTGATTCTTCCAAATGAGGAGCATGGTATATCTCTCCATCTTTGTCATCTTTGATTTCTTTCATCAGTGTCTTATAGTTTTCTGAGTACAGGTCTTTTACCTTCTCTGGTAGGTTTATTCCAGGTATTTTATTCTTTTTGTTGCAATGGTGAATGGATTGTTTCCTTAATTTCCCTTTCTGATCTTTCCTTGTTAGTGTAGAGAAATGCAAGAGATTTCTGTGCAACAACTTTGTATCCTGCAACCTTACCAAATTCATTTATTAGTTCTACTACTTTTCTGGTGACATCTTTAGTATTTTCTATGTATAGTATCATGTCATTGGCAAATAGTGACAGTTTTACTTCTTCTTTGCCAATTTGTATTCTTTTTATTTCTTTTTCTTCACTGATTGCTGCAGCTAGGACTTCCAATGATATGTTGAATAATAGTGGAGAGAGTGGACATCCTTGTCTTGTTCCTGATCTGAGAGGAAATGCTTTCAGTTTTCCATCATTGAGAATGATGTTTGCTGTGGGTTTGTTATATATAACTTTTATTATGTTGAGATAGGTGCCGTCAATGCCCACTTTCTGGGGAGTTTTTATCATGAATCGGTATTGAATTTTGTCAACAACTTTTTCTGCATCTGTTGGGATGATCATAGGGTTTTTATTCTTTAATTTGTTAATATGGTGTATCACATTGATTGTTTTGCATATATTGAAGAATCCTTGCATATCTGGGATAAATTCCACTTGATCATGGTGTATGATCCTTTTAATGTGTTGACGGATTTTGTTTGCTAGTATTTTATTGAGGATTTTTGCATCTATGTTCATCAGTGATATTGGTCTATAATTTTGTTTTTTGTGATAACTTTGTCTGGTTTTGGTATCATGGTGATGGTGACCTCATAGAACAAGTTTAGGAGTGCTCCACACTCTGCAATTTTTTGGAAGCATTTGAGAAGGATAAGTGTTAACTCTTCTCTAAATGTTTGATAGAATTCACCTGTGAAGCCATCCAGTCCTGGACTTTCTTTTATTGTAAGATTATTTTCTTATTTTTATTTTTTATAGAGACTGGACAAAAACTTAAATTAACGTTGGCCATGAGTGTAGACATATGCTTTGGGTTTTTTTCTAATTTTTTGTAGGTATCTTTTTTTAAAATTTAATTTATTTTTTATAAAGCAGGTTCTTATTAGTCATGCGTTTTATAAACATCAGTGTATACATGTCAATCCCAATCTCCCAATTCATCACACCACCACCACCACCGCCCACCGCTTTCCACCCTTAGGGTCCATACGTTTTTTCTATAAATCTGTGTCTCAATTTCTATCCTGCAAACCACTTCATCTGTACCATTTTTATAGGTTTGACATATATGCATTAATATACGATATTTATTTTTCTCTTTCTGACTTAACTTCACTCTGTATGAAAGTCTCTAGATCCATCCACGTCTCTGCAAATGACCCAATTTCGTTCCTTTTTATGGCTGAGTAATATTCCATTATATATATGTACCACGTCGTCTTTATCCATTCATCTGTCGATGGGCATTTCGGTTGTTTACAGGAAATGACTATTGTAAATAGTGCTGCAATGCACATTGTGGTGCATGTGACTTTTTGAATTATGTTTTTCTCTGGGTATATGCCCAGTAGTGGGATTGCTGGATCATATGGTAATTCTATGTTTAGTTTTTAAGGAACCGCTATACTGTTCTTCATAGTGGCTGTATCAATGTATATTCCCACCAACAGTGCAAAAGGGTTCCCTTTTCTCCACACCCTCTCCAGCATTTGTTGCTTGTAGATTTTCTGATGATGCCCATTCTAACTGGTGTGAGATGATACCTCATTGTAGTTTTGATTTGCATTTCTCTAATAATTAGTGATGTTGAGCAGCTTTTCTTGGCCACCTGTATGTCTTCTTCTTTTATTTGCAGTATGTGGGCCTGTCACTGCTGTGGCCTCTCCCGCTACGGAGCACAGGCTCCAGATGCACAGGCCCAGCAGCCATGGCTCATGGGCCCAGCCACCCCATGGCACATGGGATCCTCCTGGACTGGGGCACGAACCCGCGTCCCCCCGCATTGGCAGGCAGACTCTCAACCACTGCGCCACCAGGGAAGCCCTGTATGTCTTCTTTGAAGAAATGTCTGTTTAGGTCTTTTGCCCATTTTTGGATTGGGTTGTTTGTTTCTTTAATATTGAGCTGCATAAGCTGTTTATATATTTTGGAGATTTATCCTTTGTCCGTTGATTCATTTGCAAATATTTTCTCCCATTCTGAGGGTTGTCTTTTCATCTTGTTTATGGTTTCCTTTGCTGTGCAAAAGCTTTTAAGTTTCATTAGGTCCCATTGTTTATGTTTCTTTTTAATTCCATTACTCTAGGCGGTGGATCAAAAAAGATCTTGCTGTGATTTATGTCAAAGAGTGCTCTTCCTATGTTTTCCTCTAACAGTTTTATAGTGTCTGGTCTTACATTCAGGTCTCTAATCCATTTTGAGTTTATTTTTGTGTATGGTGTTAGGGAGTGTTCTAAATTCATTCTTTTACATGTAGATGTCCAGTTTTCCCAGCACCACTAATTGAAGAGACTGTCTTTTCTCCATTGTATATCCTTGCCTCCTTTGTCACAGATTAGTTGACCATAGGTGCATGGGTTTATCTCTGGGCTTTCTATCTTGTTCCATTCATCTGTTTTTCTGTTTTTGTGCCAGCACCATATGGTCTTGATTCCTGTAGCTTTGTAATATAGTCTGAAGTCAGGGAGTCTGATTCCTCCAGGTCCGTTTTTTTCGCTCAAGACTGCTTTGGCTATTCAGGGTCTTTTGTGCCTCCATACAAATTTTAAGAGTTTTTGTTCTAGTTCCATAAAAAATGCCATTGGTAATTTGATAGGGATTGCGTTGAATCTGTAGATTGCTTTAGGTAGTATAGTCATTGTCACAATATTGATTCTTCCAATCCAAGAACATGGTATATCTTTCCATCTGTTGGTATCATCTTTAATTTCTTTCATCAGTGTCTTATAGTTTTCTGCATACAGGTCTTTTGTCTCCCTACGTAGGTTTATTCCTAAGTATTTTATTCTTTTTGTTGCAGTGGTAAATGGGAGTGTTTCCTTAATTTCTCGTTCAGATTTTTCATCATTAGTGTATAGGAGTGCAAGAAATTTCTGTACACTAATTTTGTATCCGACAACTTTCCCAAATTCAGTGATTAGCTCTAGTCGTTTTCTGGTGGCATCTTTAGGGTTTTCTATGTATAGTATCATGTCATCTGCAAACAGTGACAGTTTTACTTCTTCTTTTCCAATTTGTATTCCTTTTATTTCTTTTTCTTCTTTGATTGCCGTGGCTAGGACTTCCAAAACTATGTTGAATAATAGTGGTGAGAGTGGACATCCTTGTCTCGTTCCTGATCTTAGAGGAAATGCTTTCAGTTTTTCACCATTGAGAATGATGTTTGCTGTGGGCTTGTTGTATATGGCCTTTATTATGTTGATGTAGGTTCCCTCTATGCCCACTTTCTGGAGAGTTTTTATCATAAATCGTTGTTGAATTTTGTCAAAATCTTCTTCTACATCTATTGAGATGATCATATGGTATTTATTCTTCAGTTTGTTAATATGGTGTATCCCATTGATTGATTTGCATATATTGAAGAATCCTTGCATCCCTGGGATAAACCCCACTTGATCATGGTGTATGGTCCTTTCAATGTGTTGTTGGATTCTGTTTGCTAGTATTTTGTTGACGATTTTTGTATCTGTATTCATCAGTGGTATTCATCTGTAATTTTCTTTTTTTGAATATCTTTGTCTGGTTTTGGTATCGGCGTGATGGTGGCCTCATAGAATGAGTTTGGGAGTGTTCCTCCCTCTGCAATTTTTTGGAAGATTTTGAGAAGGATGGGTGTTAGCTCTTCTCTAAATGTTTGATAGAATTCACCTGTGAAGCTATCTGGTCCTGAACTTTTGTTTTCTGGACGATTTTTAATCACAGTTTCAATTTCATTATTTGTCGTTGGTCTGTTCATATTTTCTATTTCTTCCTGTTTCAGTCTTGGGAGATTATACCTTTCTAAGAATTTGTCCAATTCTTCCAGGTTGTCCATTTTATTGGCATAGAGTTGCTTGTAGTAGTGTCTTAGGATGCTTTGTATTTCTGCGGTGTCTATTGTAACGTCTCCTTTTTGATTTCTAATTTTATTGATTTGAGTCCTCTCCCTCTTTTTCTTGATGAGTCTGGCTAAACGTTTATCAATTTTTTTGTCTTCTCAGAAAACCTGCTTTTTGTTTTATTGATCTTTGCTATTGTTTTCTCTGTTTTCATTTATTTCTGCTCTGATCTTTATGGTTTCTTTTCTTCTGCTAACTTTGGGTTTTGTTTGTATTACCTTCTCTTCTTCCTTTAGGTGTAAGGTTACATTGTTTATTTGAGATTTTTCTTGTTTCTTGAGGTAGGCTTGTATATCTGTAAACTTCCCTTTTAGAACTGCTTTTGCTGCATCCCATAGGTTTTGGATAGTCGTGTTTTCATTGTCATTTCTATAGGGTTTTTTTAATTTCCTCTTTGATTTCTTCAGTGATCGTTTGTTTATTTAGTAACGTATTGTTTAGCCTCCATGTGTTTGTGTTTTTTACATATTTTTTCCCTGTAACTGATTTCTAATCTCATAGCATTGTGGTCAGAAAAGATGCTTGAAATGATTTCAATTTTCTTAAATTTACTGAGGCTTGATTTGTGACCCAAGATGTAATCTATCCTGGAGAATGTTCCATGCGCACTTGAGAAGAAAGTGTAATCTGCTGTTTTTGGATGGAATGTCATATAAATATCAATTAAACCTGTCTGGTCTATTATGTCATCTAAAACTTGTGTTTCCTTATTAATTTTCTGTTTGGTTGACCTCTCCATTGGTGTACATGAGGTGTTAAAGTCCCCCACTATTATTGTGTCACTGTCAATTTCCTCTTTTATAGCTGTCAGCAGTTACCTTATGTAATGATGTGCTTCTATGTTGGGTGCATATATATTTATAATTGTTGTATATTCTTGGATTGATCCCTTGATCATTATGTAGTATCCTTCCTTGTCTCTTGTAACATTCTTTATTTTAAGGTCTATTTTATCTGATATGAGTATTGCTACTCCAGCTTTCTTTTGATTTCCATTTGCATGGAATATCTTTTTCCATTCCCTCACTTTCAGTCTGTATGTGTCCCTAGGTCTGAAGTGGGTCTCTTGTAGACCGCATGTATATGGGTCTTGTTTTTGTATCCATACAGCAAGCCTGTGTCTCTTGGTTGGAGCATTTAATCCATTCACGTTTAAGGTAATTATCGATATGTATGTTCCTATGACCATTTTCTTAATCGTTTTGGGTCTGTCTTGTAGGTCCTTTTCCTCTCTTGTGTTTCCCACTTAGAGAAGTTCCTTTAGCGTTTGTTGTACAGCTGGTTTGGTGGTGCTGAATTCTCATAGCTTTTGCTTGTCTGTAAAGCTTTTGAATTCTCCATTGAATCTGAATGAGATCCTTGTTGGGTAGAGTAATCTTGGTTGTAGTTTCTTCTCTTTCATCACTTTAAGTATATCATGCCACTCCCTTCTGGCTTGTAGAGTTTCTGCTTAGAAATCAGCTGTTAACCTTATGGGAGTTCCCTCATATGTTGTCATTTTTTGCTTGCTGCTTTCAATAATTTTTCTTTGCCTTTATTTTTGCCAAATTGATGACTATGTGTCTTGGTGTGTTTCTCCTTGGCTTTATCCTGTATGGGACTCTCTGTTCTTCCTGAACTTGGGTGGCTATTTCCTTTCCCATGTTAGGGAAGTTTTTGACTATAATTTCTTCAAATATTTTCTCGGGTCCTTTCTCTCTCTCTTCTCCTTCTGGGACCCCTATATTGCGAATGTTGTTGCATTTAATGTTGTCCCAGAGATCTCTTAGGCTGTCTTCATTTCTTTTCATTCTTTTTTCTTTATTCTGTTCTGCAGAAGTGAATTCCACCATTCTCTCTTCCCAGTCACTTATCCGTTCTTCTGCCTCCGTTATTCTGCTATTGCTTCTTTCTAGTGTATTTTTCTTTTCAATTATTGTATTGTTCATCTCTGTTTGTTTGCTCTTTAATTCTTCTTGGTCTTTGTTAAATATTTCTTGCATCTTGTTGATGTTTGCCTCCATTCTTTTTCTGAGGTCCTGAATCATATTCTCTATCATTATTTTGAATTCATTTTCTGGAATGTTGCCTATCTCCACTTCATTAAGTTGTTTTTCTGGGGTTTTATCCTGTTCCATTATCTGGTACATAGCACTCTGCCTTTTCATCTTGTCTGTCTTTCTGTGAATGTGGTTTTTGTTCCACAGGCTGCAAGATTGTAGTTATTCTTGCTTCTGCTGTCTGCCCTCTTGTTGTAAGATTTTTAAGTGCAGTTTCAGTTTCATTACCTGTGATTTGTCTATGTATATTTTCTAATTCTTCCTGGTTCAATCTTGGAAGGTTGTAATTTTCTAGGAATTTGTCCATTTTCTGGCATATAGTTCCTTGTAGTCGTTTCTTATGCTCTTTTGTATTTCTGCAGTGTCAGTTGTAATCTCTCCTTTTTTATTTCTAATTTTATTGATTTGCATTCTTCTCCCGTTTTTTTCTTGATGAGTCTAGCTAAAGGTTTATCAATTTTGTTTATCTTCTCAAACAACCAGCTTTTAGTTTTATTGATCTTTGCTGTTGCTTTCTTTGTTTCTGTTTCATTTATTTCTGCTCTTATGATTTCTTTCCTTCTACTAATTTTGGGTTTTCTTTGTTCTTCTTCTAGTTGCTTTAGGTGTAAGGTTAGATTTTTTATTTGATATTTTTCTTGTTTCTTGAGTTGAACTTGAATTGCTATGAACTTCCCTCTTAGAACTGCTTTTGCTGCATCCTGTAGGTTTTGGATCATCATGTTTTTGTTGTCATTTGTTTATAGATATTTTTTTATTTCCTCTTTGATTTCTTCAGTGATCTCTTGGTTATTTAGCAGAGCACTGTTTAACCTCCATGTATTTGTGTTTTTTACTTTTTTTATTTCCTGTAATTGATTTCTAATCTCATAGCATTGTGGTTGGAAAAGATGCTTGATAAGATTTCAATTTTCTTAAATTTTTCAAGGTTTGATCTGTGACCCAAAATATCTATTCTGGAGAACATTCCATGTACACCTGAGAAGAAAGTGTGTTCTTCAGCTTTCGGGTGGCATGTCTTAAAAATATCAATTAAGTCCATCTGGTCTGTTGTGTCATTTGAAGCTTGTGTTTCCTTATCAATTTTCTGTCTGGATGATCTGTCTATTGGTGTAAGTGGGGTGTTAAAGTCCCCCACTATTATTGCGTTACTGTCAATTTCTCCTTTTATGGCTGTTACCATTTGCCATATGTATTGAGGTGTTGTGTGCATAAATATTTATAATTGTTATGTTTTCTTCTTGGATTGATCCCTTGATCCTTATGTAGTATCCTTACTTTTCTCTTGTAACAGTCTTTATTTTAAAATCTATTTTGTCTGATATGAGTATTGCTACTCCAGCTTTCTTGTGATTTCCATTTGCATGGAATATCTTTTTCCATCTCTTCACTTTCAGTCTGTGTCCCTAGGGCTGAAGTGGGGCTCTTTTAGACAGCATATTTAAGGGTCTTGTTTTTGTATCCATTCAGCCAGTCTGTGTCTTTTGGTTGGAGCATTTAATCCATTTACATTCAAGGTGATTGTTGATATGTATGTTCCTATGACCATTTTCTTAATTGATCTGGGTTTGTTTTTGTGGGTCTTTTTCTTCTCTGTGTTTCCTGCTTAGAGAAGTTCCTTTAGCATTTGTTGTAGGGCTGGTTTGGTGGTGCTGAATTCTGTTAGCTTTTACTTATCTGTAAAGATTTTGATTTCTCCTTCGAATCTGAATGAGACCCTGGCTGGGTAGAGTAATCTTGGTTGTACGTTTTTCCCTTTCATCACTTTAATTATGTCCTGCCACTCCCTTCTGGCTTGCAGAGTTTCTGCTGAAAGATCAGCTGTTAACCTTATGGGGATTCTCTTGTGTGTTATTTGTTGCTTTTCCCTTGCTGCTTTTAATATTTTTTCTTTGTATTTAATTTTTGATAGTTTGATTAATTTGTGTCTCAGTGTGTTTCTCTTTGGGTTTATCCTATATGGGACTCTCTGTTCTTCCTGTACTTGATTGACTATTTCCTTTCCCATATTAGGGAAGTTTTTGACTCTAATCTCTTCAAATATTTTCTCAGACCCTTTCTTTTTCTCTTCTTCTGGGATCCCTATAATTTGAATGTTAGTGTGTTTAATGTTGTCCCAGAGGTCTCTGAGACTGTCCTCAATTCTTTTCATTCTTTTTACTTTATTCTGCCCCTGGTAGTTACTTCCACCATTTTATTTATTTATTTTTTTAACATCTTTATTGGAGTGTAATTGCTTTACAATAGTGTGTTAGTTTCTGCTTTATAACAAAGTGAATCAGTTATACATATACACATGTTCCCATATCTCTTTCCTCTTGCGTCTCCCTCCCTCCCACCACCATTTTATCTTCCAGCTTACTTATCCATTCTTCTGCCTCAGTTATTCTGCTATTGATTCCTTCTAGAGTATTTTTAATTTCAGTTATTATATTGTTCATCATTGTTTGTTTGTTCTTTAGTTTTTCTAGATCCTTGTTGAATCTTTCTTGTATTTTCTCTATTTTGTTTCTGAGATTCTGGGTCATCTTTACTACCATTACTCTGAATTCTTTTTCAGGTAGGTTTGCCTATTTTGTCTTCATTTATTTGGTCTTCTAGATTTTTACCTTGCTCCTTCATCTGTAACATATTTTGTCATTTCATATTTTTTTTTTTGATGGGTGAGGCTGTATTCCTGTCTTACTGGTTGTTTGGCCTGAGGTGTCCAGCAGTGGAATTTTCAGGCAGTTGGATAGAGCCAGGTCTTGGTGCTGAAATGCAGACCTCTGTGAGGCCTCACTCGGATTAATATTCCCTGGGGTCCTCTATTAGTCCAGCAGTTTGGACTCTGAGCTCCCTCCACAGCAGCTTGGACCTGACCTCCACCCTGGGAACCAAGGTCCTGCCAGGCGTGTGGCATGGCAAAAAAAAAAAAAAAAAAAAAAGAGCAATATAATAACAAAGAATAAAAAACAAAATAAAATTAGAAACATAAAAAATATATTAGGAAAAGTAAAATTATAATTGAAACAACTGCAACAAGGTAACATAAAATCACAACAGAAAGAAAGAAAAAGAAAAAGCCTTGGCTTATGGGGGTGGAGTTTAAGCAGAGGTGGAACTTAGGCAGGGGCAGGGTTTAGGGTGGGGTAGGACCTAAGCTGGTGGGGGGTGATGTTTGAGCGTGGGGTGGGGCCTAGGCTCAGGACCCATGCAGCTGGAAAAGGCCCTGTGGGCAGGGACTAGGCAGAGGGATGTTCAAGCATGGAGCAGGGCCTCTGCTTAGGACCTGTGCAAAAGGGGAGAGGGAGCACGTGGAAAGGGGGGCCTCCAGAGTGTGGAGTTCTGGAGTTTGGAGGTAGGGCCCTGATTGAGGGTGTGTGGGTGGGGTTTAGGCCCAGCGTTGGACAGGGTCTCCGAGTGTAGAGGTAGGGCCCTGGAAGGGGGTGTAGGGGTGGGGCTTGGGCTCTGCACAGAAGGAGGGAGGCTCTGAGGGCAGAGGATTAGGTGCCTAAGTGGACCGGGAATGCACTGGCTGCATTCCCTTCCATTTCATCACGACCCTACCTGCACTATCTCCCTCAGGGTCTCCCCTGTCCCTGCTGGGCCCCTAACCGTGGGTGGGTCCTGCTAGGTGTAGGAACTCCTCCCCTCCCCCAGCAACCCCTCAGGGTTGCCAATCCTATAGGTCTGGACTTCACTTTTGCTCCCCTTTCCCTCCCTCCCACTCCCTCGGGACCCATGTGTCTGGAGGGGGCCTTGGTGTGTGGAGGATCTGGTCCAGGATCTCAGCAGGCTCCTGGGGATCCAAGTGGGCAGGAGAAACCTGGCCACGCTATCTTTTGATCCTCTGCCCTCCCAATGGTCCCCCAATTTCCCCCTTCAGGCATGGAATCCCTTCCCCTCCCCCAGCCACCCCTCAAGAGTGCCAGTTCCATCCCACCTCCACTTCTCCTCTCCCCTCCATGCCCCACATCCTACCCGGTCACTGGGGGTTCCTCCCATCCCCTTAGGTGTCCATGGTCCCCCACTGGTGCCCGATCAGTGCCCTAGTTGTGCGGAGACATGAATTCCCCGTCCTTCTAGTCCACCATCTTGACTCTGCCCCCCTCCAGTGGTTTAGTTTTATCCCCTACCCTCTACTTTCTTCCCTGACTGTAGTATTCCCAATCTATTTTCCTAAAGACCTGACTGTTGACTGTACTTTCCTCCTCCCAGTTAGTTGAAACAGGAAGGCTAGAGAAGCCTGGAGTAGGAGGAATTTTCATCCTCAAGGAAGGAAATAAGTCTCCAGCAAAGTCTTTTCTTCTGGAAAGTAAGTCTTTGTTATGGAGAAGCCTTATAGAGAAGGCTCGGGATATATTCTGCAGTGATTACTCTTCTCTCCCTGCTAGAGCCAGGAGGGAATCTTTCTCAGATCTTTACCACAAGATCCTAGTAGCATTCCTGGAGGTAAAGCCAACGAAAGTGTGGGAGCTTCTCTAAAACTGTGACCCCTGAAAAGTTTCTCACTCTCATACCAGCATCAAACTCAGCCTCCAGCCATTGTTGAAAATGATTATTTATATGTTGCTACCAGTTTATGGCACAGCAGCTTCAGTTCTAGGTAAGCAGATCTCAGCTATGATTGTTTGATTTTGGTGTAGCTGTTGGCCCCAAGACCTCAGTTGTCTGACGGATCTGAGAAATATCACTGATTTTCATTCGTCTAGTTTTTTCTGGTTGTAAAGCTAGAATGAAGACTTGCAAGCTTTTCCCATATCAGAACTGCAATCATAAGTTCCTCACTGAACTCTTGGATCCATTGAAATAATTTGTAACAGTTCTTAAACTGTTGTGTCACTTCCTCAGTATTTATAGTCCTCCATTTCAGGAGGCTTCTCTAGCAACAGAAAACTAAGCTGTGCCTCTAATATATGAGATTTCTTTGAAAGAGCAAAAGTGCTTTGATTCTGTGCAACCAAACAGAAGACTGTGTATCAAATGTTTGCTGGCAAAATTTGAAGGATGTTTTTCCCAAATGAGTATGTACCATTAAATTTATGTACTTAGAGTTCTGGGTGTCTTATAAATACTGATTGTTTAGAATGTTTTAGATTGTCACACTGCAACCTAAACAATTATAAATTGCTTGTCATTTTTTTAGGACACAGAACAGAAGGTTATTCCCTGGTTTGGTCCTGCCTCCTGCTATTGCCTCATTTTATGCCACTGTTCCCCTCATTCAATAACTACATGCACACTGTCCTCCTTAAGTTCCTAAAACATTCTTTCCAACTTCATGACCTTCAGATATGCAGTTATCTATGACTATAATGCTTCTCCATTCCTTGGGTAATTTCAGCTCATATTTAAACTTTCGCTTTGCCAGTATTTCAGAGAACTCTCCCCTAGTCCCTAGATTAGATTAAGTCTCCCTAATACATACTTCCACAGAAACTTGTATATTTTTTGGAAGTATCACAACTGTAATAGTTTATCATGTAATTCTTTGCTTAATCTTTCCCATTTGAATATAAACTCTAGGAGGACAGGAACTGACTGTCCTATTCACAGTCATATCCTTTGCATGAGTCCTGGGAAACATTTTTTTGTATGCATGAGTTATGAATGAATGAAAATTCAACCTCCATTTTTTTTGTATGGCAAACCAAATCCTTGATTTGGGGTTAGGGACCACAGAAGCATCTAGAGGTAGTAATGACACAACTAGAGTTTCTCAAGGAGAAAACTAAGAGCAGAAATTTAGTTCAAGTAATGATATAACATTTCTCCCCTAGGGAAAGGCAGAAGTATTTTTAAGGAGACTTGATTTCTTGCAGTTATACAGATGTGGGTATAACTTAATTTCTTTGGATACCAAAGAAAAGGTTGAACTCAGAATGCTGGAGAATTCAGGGGTACTCAGATTACAGCAGTAGTAAAAATATGATTATCTTTATTATCAACTAACTAATCTTTTCTCTTCGAGTTTCTCAATGACTGGAATGAAACATGAGAAAATGCCTCAAAACCACTGATGACAAAATGATTCCCTGGGTGAGTTTTGTGGTGATCTTGAGTCTCCTGAAGTCATCTTAGGACTTCAAGTTTGAAAATGACCTTCAATGACTGCTTCTGACGAATGTCACAACTCACTCACTTGTGGGGTGAGCTTGTGGGCTCATAACTGTGCTCTTAGCAACACATAACATAAAGGTTTTATTAGATAGAGATTTAAATCCATCAAACTAGCCAAGTAATTATAGTGCACTGGGTTTGTTCTTATATATCATCACAATTAATTTTTGAAAGAACTCCGTTGGGTAGGCTTCATTATTTCCATTTTTTACAAATCACAAAATAAAGTTTAGGATGATTGAGTAACTTAGCCATGATCATATAGTTAATTTAGTGCCACAGAGAAGATATGAGCATTAGTTTTCTAACACCCTTCAGGTGGTAAGTCTCATTTTGTGAACAGCTTTGTAGTCATTATCAAGTATTATGGCATTTTTAGAATTGTTTTCATTTTTGGTACTGCCTTTCACACTTAATCACTTAAAACGTTGATAAAATTAAACCTGTACACTCACTGAGCAGCAAAAATAGCTTAAGACTATCTTTTTGTGCCAAAGGTTATGAGAATCATTGTCCCACCCTCAATCCAGAGAAAGAATCCCTTACACCCAAAACCAAAATTCTCAAAAAATGTGCATTTAAACAAGAAAAATATGGAAATATGTAGAATATCAAGGTTCTTAAAGCAACTGTTATGCGTATAAAGTGAGCATACTTTATGGCAGTTTTTAGTGTCTGTTCCAGCTGCAAGTGTGTAATATGATCTGAAAATTATACAGAGTAGTATTCATTTAAATGTGTAAACTTTACTGACAAGAAGACAGCTTCCAAAGAAATAGAGCCCATTTTGTTAATTTTGTTTGGAGGGATTTCTTGTAAATAAGGACAGAACAGAGCATGATAACTTATATGACACTTTAAATTGCATTTCAGGGCATCCAGCCAATTTTACAACCTGCAAAGTATAAATAAGAAAGCAATATTGTTTAATTAGAACATTAGACAATCTTGATAAATGTGTTATATATTGATATTTATATATACGATGTGTATGTGTATTATTATACACACTTGTTACACATACACACATACCTCTACCCCCACTCACGCACAGTTTTCGTTGTTGTTGTTACAGGAAAAACCAAGTGTTAATGAGGTGACCCAGGGCAAACCATTACTGGAACATTTCATGTTGTAGGATTGTTCTTTGTATTGTGGAGCATCCGTATCTCTGGCTTCTGCCTACTAAATGCCAATAGCGTCTCCCGATTATTGAGATAGACAAAAGTACCCTCACAAATTTCCAAAATGCCTCTTAGGAAATGCATGACTCCTGTTGAGAACAGCTGCTTTGAGAGGTGGCAAGGAACTCGAACTAGGTCAATGGGAGTCTTTCCCCAGGGATTTTCAAACTGGTAATGTCCAAACTGTGAGAATGACTATGGAAACTGTCAGTGGGCATGTGCTTGGCTACATGGAAGCAGTTCGCCTGCAATAAGAGAGATTGAAACTGATGCATAGAGGGAAGGAGAGACAACAAATGGAGCCAGACTGTAGTGGTGTTTCCCTGTCCTCCCCTTGATTTGGTGACATTCCTCCTGTAGCTAGCCCTGGTTGGGTTTCTGTTGCTTGCTACTAAAAGAGTCCTAAAATAATATAAGTACTTATTTGCACATTATTATTTTATATCAGGTGTAATCAGTAATCATTATAATATGAAAGAAGCTGAACAAGGAAGATGTTCAGTAAAGCCAAAAGAATGAGGAAAACAACAAATAGAAAGTTATTTAAGGTTATGATGAATTATACCACAAAAATAAATTCCCCAAAACACTTGGTTAGATTGAAACTTTTAATATATATTTGAAAATAAAAATAGAGTGAGTGTAGAGATTGTGTGCTAATTTTAAATATTAAGGAAGAAAATGTGTCCAAGGATAGCTAAAACATTGTATCTGTTACATGTAAAATCCTTTCTTGAAATGCAAAGCTAGGGCACTTACTTCTCCTTACATAATCTTTACTAGGTATTATTAAGTGCTCTCTGGTAAGGCAAATGTTTTCATTGGAAATAGCTATCTTATTAATATAGTAGATGTTTTCAGGATACCAGTGTCTATCAAAAGTTTGTCTTTGGTCCAACTTTGGTATAGATGTTCTTTGGGAAGTCTGCACATGAGATTTTCATTATAATAGAATGTTTAGTTACATAGAGATCAGCTATAAAATGTGTGCTAGGATGTCTAAAGAAATATAATTCAAAACAACAAAATGTTAAGAATGGTAAATATTACTATGTCTTGTGTTGTTTCTCCAGTAGAGTATGAAGCACATACTCTTTGGCAGATAATCAATTGTAGTTAGAGATGAAGGACATGGATATTAAGATTTAAGAGGAGAATCATTTAAGGAAAACTTTAATGAATTCATATCATATTTTTAGTTTTTAAAAATATCCATTCAGACACATGCAAATATTGATTTGTGGAGACTTCAAAGTAAAAATAAAGGCTAACATGTGTTTACTTTTTGGCTAATTTCCATTTATCCCTGTTCCTCATTAAAATTGCTCTTTATTGTTATGAGAACTACCAATCTCATAGCTCTTCCCAGTTCTCCTGACGCATGATGATTCTTCTGACTTCATTTGCTAGTCCACCTACCCTGAATCCCTAGGTCAAAGTTTCTAAAATTGACACACCTAGCAGCAAAAGAAAAGTCACATAAATAATAGGTATCAGAATGGGAACTCAAAATCAAGTGCCCTTGCTTCCAAGGCCTTTGTAACAGCTGCTACTACTGCCGTTTCCTTCCTTAATGATACAATGTATTAGGCTCTTCAAAGATAAGAGCTGAATGTTCATTTTTATCTTTTTTATACAGCAGAACAAGATATTGGACATATAGTAGGAAGCTATATGTATTTTTATTAGTGCAAGAGAATGATATTTTTTATGTTCTGTTTTATATTCACATTTCATTAAATTTTTTGATATTGATTGACAATTAAACTTCTGATTAAGTACACACATTTACTTTCATTTTATCTACCAGCAAATTTATTATTACTATTAAATGAAAGCATTGGATGATAGGAAAAAAAATTGTTCATTTATTTGGCAGTTGATTCTGAGAGCTGGAAAGAATCAGATTCTTAGTAAAAGTTCACATTTAAGCTTTTAACAATGTCATTTAAATAGAAAGGAAAACAGGGGTACTGTAGGATCTATTCATCTCAAAAATAGTAAAATGATTGGATATTATCAAATTCAATGATCAGAAAGTAAAGCAAAAATAATCAGTTTGAAATCATTTGCTTTAACAAAAGGTACTATTCTCTTCATTCTTCATCAGCTTCTTTACCTATTTGATCCAACAAAAATCTATCTTCTCTTTATTGTGTGTAGCACAGACTTTCAGGTCTTGAAACAAATTTGGAATTCTTGAGTATAAGCTGTAGGTTATGGTCTAACTCTAAACAAAGAGCATTAAGTCCCATTATGTATGTCACAGTTTTGTTAATTAGCTTTTGTAATTTTATTGCTGTTATTAAGGGTAATATACATTTATTTGTACTATTTCATTGTAACTCTATTTGCTATTAATAGTAGGAAACCTCTATTGTTTGCATGTTTACATTATTTAAATTGTAATAAGAGAAAATTATAGCAGTGAAATATATTTGGTAACACAGCCATTTTTTTCCAGAGATATGTTGGAAACCCAACTGTTTGGGTCATGCAAATTAGATTAGAAAAAACCTTTAAGGAATAGATGTTATATAAAATTAAAGTGTCTGAATAGAATGACAAAATGACCAACCCAACTATCTTCCCATCTTTAAATTTTATGGGATTTTTAAAATGGATTACTATATCTTTTAAAACTAGTTTTCATTTAAGCTACTATTAAATGTTTAATATTATATTTGAAAATATCAGAGCACTGGAAGCAACACCTTTGGCAAAGCTCCTAATTTTGTAAGAATATTTTATATAAAGATGCGTACTATATCAATAATATGAAATAAGTAGTTGAAAATCTGTCTGAAGTATGTGATTAATATTGGCCAATAATCTGAATCTTTCAATCCCCCAATTTTAATCATATTTTTCCCTTCAAACTATTTATTTCTGGAATCATCTAGATAATAATTATAAACCCTACACTTTGTTTGAATAAGTACTATCTTACTATGTTGAACTGTGGTTGTTTTGGTTTGTTTTATCAAAAAGAAAGCTCCTTACAAATATTCTTAGATCTATCCATCCCTTTCACATGTTCTTATTTGATTCATTTTACTCTAGAAAAATAATGAGATAGAATTATATTTCACTGGTATTTCTTTTGAAAAGTTTGTCAGAGGTGTGAGAGAAGAGTCTCAAAAAGATTCCAAAAGTCTTACCTTTCCATCTACAAAACATCTCCATCTCCTTTACATCTAATCTTGATTTTCCACATCAGCTTCTTCTGTGCTTCTGTCACACTGCCCTTGTTTCACACATTCACACTTTCTACCTGCTTTATGTTATGTATGTATGTACATGTGTATGTATGTATTTACTTGCTTATTGGCTATCATCTCCATTAGACTTTAAGTGCCATAAGGGCATAGATCTCATTTATTTATTTAATAGAAGTATAGTTTTTTTTTACAATTTTTCAGGTGTATAGCAAAGTGATTCAATTATACACACATGCACACACATATATATTTTATCAGATTATTTTCCATTATAGGTTATTAGAAGATACTGAATATAGTTCCCTGTGCTATATATTAGGTCCTTGTTATTTATCTATTTTATATATAGCAGTATGTATCTGTTAATCCCAAATTCCTAATTTATACCGCCCCCTTTCCTCTTTGGTAAGCATAATTTTGTTTTCTATGTCTGTGAGTCTGTGTTTTGTAAATAAGTTCATTTGTATCATTTTTTAAAGATTCCACGTATAAGAGATATGATATTTGTCTTTCTCTGTCTGACTTACTCCACTTAGTATGATAATCTCTACGTCCATCCATGTTGCTGCAAGTGGCATTATTTCATTCTTTTTTACGGCTGAGTAATATTCCATTGTATAAATATACCACATCTTCTTTATCCATTCATCTTTCAATGGAGATATATTTAGGTTGCTTCCGTGTCTTGGCTATTGTAAATAATGCTGCTGTGAACATTGGGGTGCATGTATCTTTTTGACTTAGAGTTTTCATCTTTTCCAGGTACAGGGCATGGATCTCTTTTATTTAACTCACCGCTGTGTTCTCAGCATCTCGTCTAGAGACTAGATTGTAAGGCATGGATTTTTGTCTGCTTTGCTCATGACTGTAGTCCCAGAATGTAGAATAGTAAACGACATTAAAAAATATAGTTACAGATTGCGTCTAGATTTTGGTTGTTCAGGTAATAGCAATATACTAGCTTTACAAAGCAGTGCTGCAGTCTTGCCCATCTTTAGGCTTGTGTGCTTTTGCAAAGTGTTGAATTCAGAATTCAGAAATTCTCTATTTGTTTTAGATACTTTAAATTATGCTGTATAGAGGTAGAAGATTTTTCCAGAAGAAAACAGTACTACCCATTTTTGGGGGGAGGCTGTCAGTGGCCCTTGATTCCTTAACTCAAAGTTAAGAAAACCAACCACATCCAATATACTCTGCTTACTGATAAAAAGGAAACAGTTCACATGACCTTATCTATTGTCTAATGTCCTTGAGAGAGTCTGAGGGAGGCGGTGGGGAAAAATAAGTGATGGCTCTTTCTAGACATTGAGTTTCTACGTGGTCACCTGGTATTTTCTGTATTCGTGGAAAGGTTATAAGCTGTCATGGTGGGCATAATTATAACAATTCTTCTATTTAACAATTAATTTTTCTGTGAGAAAGAAACTCCAATTATTTGGTGATGATAGGATAGATTTTCTAAGAATATACTTACCTCTTTACAGTCATATTTGGTGTTAATGCCAGGTAATAGATTAGAAACCTCACCATCGTAAAGTTAAAATTAACCAGTTAAATATATGCCCACGTTGTCAACAATTATTGCTTCTTTGTTTCTTAATAATAACATGGCTTGAAATAGTAATTTGGAGTAAAAAAACCACAGTTGTCTTTTCCCCCCCACCCTCCTTCATACATTTTAACTCTTTTAAATATGGCCCACATCCCCTTTCTTTATTTTAACTTTAATGATCTTTTCTCTCCTGCACCAATGTGTCTAGAAGAGAGCAGGTGAATGGCTAGAAATGAGAATGGTGGTGGTGGGGGAACGAATGAGAAAGGAGCAAATACTAAAATGAATTTCTTTCCAAAAAAGAAAACAGCAGAATAATTTAGGTCCTTTCACTAAATGATGGTCTGTTTGCCTTCTTAATCCCATCTTCCCCCAGCTCCCAGATTCACTCACACCCATGAACATTTTTTGAAAATGAAAGAAAAATGCATGCTAAATATATACCAAGTCAATTTATGTTGATGTTTTCCTTTCTTCATTTCTGTAACTGATTTTGGCACCTTAATACAATGATGATAGAATGCAAATCTTTATACAGTAACCTAGTTAGGATTCCTACAATAAATAATTCCCATATCCATCACTTTTAAAGCATCATTGCAAAGAGTAGACTGCAGCAATGTGCTCTTATGTTTCTTATTTTCCAGATCAATCTGTTTTTCTTAATTTTAATTTATAATCAGCACAACTGAAGCTTCCTAATCATATCAGACATGCCAATCCTTTCAGAAGCAAATCTGATTTAACATCAAGAAGCCTGGCTTGTGTTCATGGAGTAGGGTTTTTTTTTTCCCACTGATTCCCAGAAGTTTCTAGCTGGGACTTAACACATTTACACAGCTGAGATCCAAACCAGTTTCCTAATATTTGGTGGACAAAAATCTCTCGCAATTGAGCCAAGTAATCTACCATCTGGTCAGCATAGCAGAGGATGTACCCAAGCGGGTGACTCTGGAGTTTCTTGTTTGTAGTTTTGGTGGAGAGGAAGAAAAATAAAGGAAATTGCTCTTGAAAAAGTCTGGAATAAATTAGAAGATGCTTCTTTTAAGATGGAGTATTTACCTTAAGCTTTTAAAGAGATGTATGGAAAAGGATAGAATATAGCCTTATTGTCCTATTTTGGTTTGCATCTCAGAACAGTTTAATCTAACAGACAAACACCACTGATCCTGTCTTAAAGGATATACAATTTTCCAAGGAGGAACTTTGTGAGTATTTTTGGCCTATAAAACAGATAGCGGATGAGCTTTCCTTGCTAGCTGCAAGCTGGAGCCTGTGTCAGGCTTCACTAGGCACACAAGGCTCTGATTTTGTATCATTAAAGACTCATTATCTCTTTTAACTACTGTTGAAAGCATTCATCCATAACTCTAGCTACTACTGAAACAATAGAGGCTCCTAGCTCAGTAATAATGCTTTCTTTTTTTTTTTTTTTTTTTTTTTTTTTTTCCTCTTTAAAAAGCCT
>NW_020175821.1:7256951-7377155 GCF_003031525.2 Neophocaena asiaeorientalis asiaeorientalis
AGGGCTCCCTCCCCACAAAAAATTTTTTTTTTTTTTTTTTTTTTTTTTTTTTTTTTTGCCAGCTTAAAGAGCCTTTAAAGGATGGATTGGCTTTCACAATGCAGAAATAAAAAGCTTCTGCTCAGGAAAATATAAAAGCTTATTTCTGTAAGTAACTTCAATTTTAAAGATTGGAGGAAAATCATCTGACGTGAGTTTCTCAGATCTGGGAGTCTGAGTATACCTGAATGTTAAATTCCTACTGGGGGAAATATTACATTTTCCAAAGGAGAATGACATGCCTTACTTATGCTTAGTTTCAAAGAGAAAAATACTTTAATAAGAATGAAACAGGCTTGGTGTATTGATCTTGCCAATTTGTTTGGTATTAATATATATTTGGCAGGGAGCTAAAGTCTCCATTGAATTCAGCAGTGGATTATGTGAACAGTAATTTTTACATTTACCCGCTTTGTTTACACTTTCATTATACCTCTACTGCATTATCTGATGCCTTCATACAGTTTTCAATCTTACAGCCACTTTAATCTCCTCTTGCACTCAGCATATCTGAGTGAGTTTGTTGGCATAAGGGAATTTTGAAGGTTATATTACAGTACATGAATCAACGTAAAATGAAATGCACTGGAGACACGATCAGCCAGTTTTAATTCATTGCAGAAAGTTATAGATACCAAAATGCATTTAATGTAATCTGATCTCTTTATTCAGTCCTGAATTTACGAGGAATTCACCAGGAGTCAAATGACAACTTTGTTTTAAAAATAGTAGTCTATATTGAATGCCATTTTAATATATCTCTGACATATTTACATTTAAAGAGTAGGGAAAAGTGGAATCTTTGAACATAAATTTCTCTTTTCATAGAAAAGCAAAGCCTGAGAAAGATAATACTTTTGTTCATTAAAACATTATCTGTCATTGTAACATAGGTCAGGTTGGTGATAACAGTTAAATAAATCTAGCTCATCAGTACAGCTGGTAAACAGATTAGAAGCCCCCTAGATTACTGAGCATTTCATTTTAAAAAGGAGGCAAATAGCATCATTGTGCTCAGGTCTATTGAAAATGTTTTATGTCAACAAGCCTGCTCTTTCCCTGGAATGATCAAATGTTCTCAGTTCAGTCTGGTCAACAAGAAGACACTGACAGTGGCTTCCCAGACAACTTCTCTACCAGCAACACATACAGATGTTAAACCTCAGTCAATTATTGTTTGGTTATAAGACATGATCCTTCATCTGGGGTCCTAAGTTGTTTTGGTAATGCTGTCCCCATCAAAATCACTCGTCTTACCTGGGAATTTTTCATATTTCTCATATTTGAGAAATCTCCTTTTCTCACAAACCATAGCACGGGACTTTAGGTTGAAGGGCAAATGTGGGAATACTACTTGCTATTTTTATTTCAACACACAGAATTTGTAATCCATTCCAAAACAAACAAAATTTCCTTTTTGTGTCTCTGAAAATTTCCTATTATTTATGTAGAAAAGCTATGTAAAGCCCAAGGAAATAACACAGTGTGTTGTAACTAATACATTGATAGCATCTTAGCTCATTAAATGCCGAAATTATTATCACTATTATAAAAATAATATTTAAGACATAGAGACTGTAAGTGTATTTTATATATTATGCTTCTATTAGCTATAAATAAAATTGTATAAATAATAAATACTTTTATTAAGTATGTGAAATAAAATTTTAGGTTTCACCACAAATGTTATGTAATAATAACAGCATTTGGATGGAGGTCTTTCTGAGTGATTAGTTTAATAGATGATTTTGTAACTAGAGCTGAATTCTATATCACTTCAGAATTATATTTATGGTAATAATAGTCAAATGTCTCGTTTTTATTTAATAGACGTAAATTTTCATTCAAAGAGTATTCCAAAGCAAAAATGCACCACTTTCAAATACTTTTATTTATTTGGTTCATTTTACTCTTGGAAAATAATGAAATAGTACTATATTTCCTTTATATTTCTTTCAAAAGTAGATCACGGGGATGGAGAAGAGATAAAAGAGTTAACATATTGAAGGAGAAATTATTTTTAGAATCAATGACCAGACGCCCTAGAATTTTTGGTTCAGATAAATCAGGAGTAAAAACAATTTATGAGAATCATCTACCGACAGTCTGTCCAAATAGACGTATATCCCCAGAGGGAAAGCTTGATCCAATCCAATTTAAATGAGGTAAGAAAAAGGGTTTCCACCATTTCCTTTGAAAGGCTAATTTTCCCAGAGTCCAACAAACATCAGTGTTAGAAACAGTGTTAGAAAATACCTCTTAATACACAGTCTGAGTATTCCCTGACTCAGTTGCTCCATTTCTTCTCTGACCCTTTCAAAAATTGGTTGACTAGTCATACCCTCCCTCAGTATCCACCTATTCAAGCTACATTTAGTTCTGTATGTTTTCATTATGGTTCAATTCCTCTAATCAAAGTTATTTATTTTTCTCATTTTAAACTGTTTTGGGTTTCTTTTTTTTGGGTAAATCTGTGGCAAGATAGTGTTTTAACTATGCTTTTATAAGTGGTAAGAAGAAAGAGTCTTTTCTAGCTTGTAAACACAATCTCTAATAATGTAGCCCAACTTAGGATGCCCAAGAAAATCATATACTGAGAGCTTTTCAGTACTAACTTGTTGCGTCTCTTTCTTTTGAATATCCGTATACTTTGACTTTTTCAGGGTAAATCTCAAGTGATCTTTATTCCCTCCACCTGTGTAAGTTGTCTCAGTTATGCCAGGCTTGCCAAATAGGATGAGAAATATTGATTGTTTATCTTTGCTCCTCTGAGCTACCTCTCACAACCTTGATAACTATTGCAACTATATTTGAGTCACAAAAGTGAGCACAGCAAAAATATAACAGAGAAATCATTAACACCAGCTCTGGGTACATAGTGTTAAAGTAAAATTAATAACTGACTTGATTATTATCTTGTATTAACAGAACTTTGGGATGAAATGGCCAAAGTCGTATTTGACATACAAATTGATTTTCTTTCCTTTCTAGGCGAGAAGAATGGTCGTGGTGCTGGGGTAAGTGGAGTGATTGGAAACAGGCAAGTTTTGTGATGAGAAACTATGAGGATGGTGTCTAAAACAGCACTTTGGAGGAGGATATGCAAGGGCTTCATTTAGGTGCAAGGGCTTAGAACATTGAAACGAGTGCTTGCAGAAGACAAGAGTCCCTGTGGTCCGCTTGCAGCATCCTAAACCCCAATCAGTAATCCCCAACCTTCTCTATATCTTTCAGCATTCTTTCCTCCTTCTCAGCAGCTCCTTTTCCACCCATTTGGAGTTGGCTTTTAAGGGATGAAGATTTTATTCATTCTGGGAAAGTTCAGATTTCAACAAGATTTTGCATAAAAAAAGGCTTCAAGATTTCAGGTGTGCAGGTGACACTTTTAAACAAGATGCTCTTTGCACAGATAATTCCATGGTTCTTGGAGATGGAGTCAATTCACCTAATCCATCCAAATTTCAGTTGTTTTCCAAATGTTCAAAATCATGAAGATGTAATAGAGAAATATTTTGTAATTTGCCAGAAATGTGATAGAACTGATCAGGTATATGAAACCTGTTATATAGATCGGCAAGTATGAGGAAATATTCTATGGTTCCCCTACAGTGCTAACATTGGGACTTATTCATCTTAGAAGAAAAAGATAGCAAGAAAAAGTCTATGGTGGTCAACTTTTTTAAAAGATCAATCATTATCTTGTCTCGATAACCTGTGCCTTCTCCAACAATTTTTGTTTTGTTACACCTCCACAGTATGCTGTCTATGACACCTGTTAAAGTTGCCATATGGGCAGTCATTTATGTTTTTTTTTGAAAACCATGGGTCTATTCACCAGAATGAATGTTAAGAACAGTTACAATCTTGATAGGAACAAATGCAGCAATGGTTAATTGATGATACTCATAAAGGAATAAACATTGCAATACTACAAACATTAATACAACCTGTGGTCCTCACACCACACTTTGAAATCTGGTTTTGCCACTGGTCAGTAATTGAATATAATCAAGTATTGTTCCATTTTGTGTATATTAATGTAAATATTTATAACTCTCTTGCATTTGGAAATTTGCTGTCTAACTATATCACCAGTGTTATCAGAGTCCAAAAAAGAAAAGAAAGCTTTGATAAAGAAGTCAAATAGAAAGTAAAAACTCTTGAGTGTAGGGCTTCCCTGGTGGCACAGTGGTTGAGAGTCCGCCTGTTGATGCAGCGGGCGCGGGTTCTGTGCCCCCGGTCCGGGAGGATCCCACATGCCACAGAGCGGCTGGGCCCGTGAGCCATGGCCGCTGAGCCTGCGCGTCCGGAGCCTGTGCTCCGCAGCGGGAGAGGCCACAACAGTGATAGGCCCGCGTACAGCCAAAAACAAAAAAACAAAAAAACTCTGAGTGTAGTTGACACTGAAGGTGTCAACACTGAAGGTGACAACAAAGGTGTAGGAAGGAAAGCTGGGATACAAAATGATGCCTGTTAATTCATATAGCAACTGCGTGCATCCATTTAAGGGACTGCAAACACATGAAAAAATTAAATGACCAAATCCAATTAGATGCATCAATCCTATCTTCTTGAGCAATTATCATTCTTTTGTAAACTGCAATTTTGGCCACTTGTGTGTACCAACCCTTAATTGTTAGTAATTCTCTAGTTTTCTAGCATTTTGTAAAGAGATATTTAGCACACAACACTGCTGCTGCCAGCTGTTTACACTGTAGAACTGAATTACCAAACAGACGCACAAAAATCATGGGAGGCAGCCACTTGTGGCATTCTTAAGTATTTTGCTCTTTTACTTGATATTTAAATACAGAAAATTATTGACAGAATCAGTGATAATCATAAGAATCCCGGGCCATGGCTACTATTTTTCTTTCCGTGTCACAATCTCATCAAGAATTATAGAAACTCTTTCCTATATTAAATGATACAAATATAAACAAGGACCATCATGACTGCTTCTGCTGGTGATTTACTAAAACCCTCCATTTTGCTCAGAAATATAATTTTTAATAAACAGTAGGAATAGAAATTAGTCATAATAATGTACCAAACAATCTTTCAAAAATGTCTGTGTGTACTTCCTACAGACTTGAACAATATTTTCTCTATAATCAAGTCAGCAGGTTGGTGACATTGTTTAGGAATTTCTAATGTCATGGGGTATCCAGGGTGGGCATGGTTGGGAGGACTCCCTAGATTTCTTTACACTTTCTTCAAAAAGGAAGCCATTGGGAACCTTAAATACATGTTACTAAGTGAAAGAAGCCAATCTGAAAAGGCTACATACTGTGTGATTCCAAAAATATGACATTCTGGAAAAGGCAAGCTATGGAGACAATAAAAAGATGAGTGGTTGCCAGAGTTGGGGTGCAGGGTGTGATGAATAGGCAGAGCACAGAGGATTTTTAGGGCAGTGAAAATACTCTATATGATATTGTAATGATATATGTCCTTGTACATTCATCCAAACCTGTAGAATGTACAACACCAAGAGTGAACCCTAAGGTGAACTATAGATTTGAGGTGATTATTATGGGGCCAATGTAGGCTCATTCTTGGTTAAAAAAAAATGTACTGTTCTGATGAGTGAATGTTGATTATGGGGGAGACTGTGTATGTGTGTGAGCAAGAGGTAGGTACATGGGAAATCTCTGTACTTTCTGCTCAGTTTTGTTGTAGACTTAAACTACTCTTAAAAATTGTCTTTTTAGAAAGGGGGCCATTGCACTGGTTCATCTCAAAGATGCTTCATGGGTTTCTGAGGGTGGCCTTTAGTGACACTTTAAATTGGTTAGTGAAGGGTAATGCTGATGGCTGGTGGAAAAGAGCTGGTTGGCCCTGGACTCAAGAGATTTGAATTCTCCTGATCTTCTTTTCCTCACTAGTTGTGCAATTCATGTACACAGCCTGGGGTTTGATTTCCTCATCTATCCAATGAAGACATTGAATGAGATTTGTAAAATACCTTCAAATCCCAAGTTTTTTTCTGTTTTGTTTTTCTTTTAACAGCCAATGATTTGTCACTTGTATATCTTCCCAAGCATTTCCTTGCTCATGGTTATTTGAAGCTATTTTTGTGATATCTTTACTGTTTTTTTTTTTTTGATTGCCTGTTCTTGTGTTTGTTGCCTTCTTTAATGGACTTTTGAAAAAAAGTCTAAATATAAGCTATTTTAGAATGAATAGTTTCTTCTCATGTCTTTTATTATTTGACCCACCTTTTTCTCCTGTTATTTTTGGACTGCTAAATTGAAAATACTTTTTTTTTTTAATTCTCCTGTTCCCTAATCTCTTTGTTTGGAATGATTTACTCTTGAATTTGATCTTGTTTGCCAGTTCTCAAAAGGTTGCATTTAGTCCATGGACATCCTGAGATCTTTCAGAAATCTGAAAAATCAGAAATTTCAGTACTCTGCCCACCCTGTTCTTTTTGTGTTTTCTTATTGCGTATTCATGAAAGCCTAGATTCTCCCTTTGGATTTAGAAACTCTTCCAACTTATGTTGTAAATTTTATTTATTTTTTAGTTCTAATTAACGTTCCATTTAGTCCCTTTCTGGCTGGATAGCAATCATCTTATGTCCCAAACTGAATGTATTACCTTCCCATCCCAAAATGTTCCTGTGCCCTCTTTCCTCTCTTAGAAAATGATGTCATTATCCACGAAGTCTCCACTGCTAGAAACATTGGCATCATACTCAGCATCATTTTTTCTTATTCCTCATCCAATAGTTCACCATCCTCATTGCCACAGCCTCACCTTATTCCTCTTGATGCCATGTACCATCACTTCTGAAGATGTAGTCTTTATAATGTAGAGCTATGTGAGAGGAGTTCCAGAAGATTGAGGATGCCTACAAGAATGGAGATTGGCATCTCATTTCTCAGTTGGTCATTTGGCTGGGCAGCTGACTTGTTCATTTGCCAAGCATCTACCTGGGCAGGACAAAAGCCATTAGAAAGAAAGAGATGACAGCGCAGAGCAGAGGAACAGAGGCAGAGCACCCTCTGTGCAGAGCATCCTCTGTCATCCATAAAGGTGTGTGAGTTCTCAACAGGTCAGTGGGCATCACAAAGCCCTAGAGTTTGGGTCAAAGGACTCAGAAAGAAGCTGTGTGTTTTTTGCTGGGGGCAGGAGTTGGAAGATTTGGAAAAAATTGAGCTGGAGCTGCTTAACTGCACACAGAGGTCCACAGCAGCCAGAAAAACAGAGATAGGCAGCCTGGAAAGATGCCCATAGAATTAGGCCTGGAAAATGGAAAGTGGAAGGAGATATGTCTCAGATGAAGCATGTTTCCCAGAGCAGATCATGAACACCTTCAGCCCCTGCAACAAGGTCAAGGTGAAGAAAGAGGAATTAGAAAGGGAAACCTACCCTTTCCTTCTTCAGATCTCTGCAGCCATAAACCTTAGCTGCAGTAGGTAAATGAGTATTTAAATGTGGTCAAAAAAAAAGAAGTTTTAAAGAGGATAGTAGCTGAAAATGAAAAGTTACAACTTTAATAACTGGAAGTGTTCAAGAGAGTTTGAAATCTGCCCAAGATGTGATTTAGTACATATCCACAGGATAGGGCAATTTGACATACTGAAAAGGACAATGGTTTGTGAATAAAAGCTATATCATGTTTTCACTCCACCAATCTGTGACAATTCCGTAAACCACTTAGCTATCACATACCATATTGCATGGTATTTCTATTTACATGTCTATTTTCCCTCCTAGGTCACCTATATCCCTAGTTCCTCACATTTCATGCATGTTCAAAGGTATTTGTTAATGAATGAAGGAATACATACATGAACAAATGAGTGTTCAGAACAGTGTACAAAAGCAGATATGAGATCCTCAAAAGGAGAAGAATTAGGCAAAAATAATAAACTGCATCCCTAAGGGACAGGTGCTATTTAAATACTGAAACATGTATATTCATCACTAAAAATAAAATTCATAACAAGCCGCCTGTTTGTACTCCATTCTACTCCCCTTTCCATCCTAGCCTCTCTTTCTTTTAATCTAAATTCTTCCACTCCCACAAAAGACATAGGATTGCTACTGTACTTTAAATATACCGCTTGTGTTTTTTGGTCATAGTCTATTTACTGGCTAGTTCTGTATGTTAACTACTATTTAGATACTGTGAATGATTATGTAAAACTTTGAATTAAAACAGGCCATCATTTTTGCTGGGTGATCATTTTCCTTCTCCATATTTTGTAACGCAAGATTCTCAAATCATCTGATGTAGTTGCTTTAACAAGTTTTGAAACTGCAAATATGAACTTTTCATGGTTTTAGACCCATGCCCATGTGAAGCTGTTTCAGAAGACTGAGAATATGCTACTTCTCTTCTTTAAAAAACAGTAGTTTTCCTTGCTTTCTGCTTTGGAGTTGCAAACCAATACTGCCATCCACTGTTCCTTTGGATAATCTTTTTCCCACAGTTCTTGCCAAGATGTTTTGCGAAGAAAACCTGACAACAAAATTAAGTTCTTTGAAAGGATGGGGAGTTTGTTACTTTCGGGCAAGCGCTGCACTGAAGATCGTAAAGGAATCAAACATCATGACTTATCTTTTTCCAAATGCCTTGATGGAGAAAGCACACTCTCAAAATGTGAGCAAGTAAATGAGCAATCTGTAGAGTAAACTTCTTCCTGGACATCACAGGAGGGGAAAAAAATCACCTAGTGCCTCTTTGATCACTGCTTAACTTTGCTTCATGTGGCTCCCCAGGCTCAGGGTTATTTCTTGTCGCAGTCATAGTCTAATGTTTTAGGAAGAAAGCCAGTCTTTTCCTCCAAGCCAGCACACAGGGTTCTCTGTTTGTCTTATACTTTCAGAAAAGTCCTCCAACTCTTTGAGAGCAGAGCCTGTGTTCCTAATGTCTAACGCTTCTAACTGATTTGATTCCTTTTTGTTCTGCTCTGCAGGTATCCCTTCTGTATTATGCATCTCTTTTGAGCCTTACCCTTTCTGTCTTCAGTTCAGTTTTCAACTAATAAATTTGTAATTAAGATTATGAGGAATTCCTTATTTTTCTTTCTTATGAAACATAATTGACCCTTTGGGACATGTGGGCATAATCAAGGGCCAAAACTGTGAGGCTGATTATGTCATTATTGAAAGGCCTTGAGGGGACCTGGTCCAATTCCTGACTCTACATGTGAAGAAACTGAGACCCAGGGAGTCAGTAATGGCAAAGCCAGTGGCAGAACCCAGGTCTCTCAACCCTGGTCAAAGCCTTTTTCCTGCAAAATGCTCCTCCCAGATGCACAGTTCATCTCTTAGTCCTTGGGTTATAGGGCATCTTAAGTGGCTTTTAAAAAAAAATAACATAAACCTCTCTGAAGACTTATTTGTTCCTCTGTGCACCTCATACTCCTCTTGACTGTCAACTCCCGGAAAAGTAGCAGGATGTCTAGGTTGAGAAAGAGTTCACGACAATGACATCCTTCTTTCCTTTCACTCAGGAGAGGAGAAGGTATGTGAGCAAGATAGCCTGGAAAGAGCAGAGAGGAGGGCTGTCTGTCTTTTAGTCCTGTTTTGGTAAGAGAACAATTAAATATTATTTTACTTATCTAGATTTATAGCTCCTACATCAGGAGATCTCAGTTCCTTCATTCATACAGACACCATTTATGTTTGAACTGTTCTTTTGATTTATGCAGGCCATATCTCCTCAGTATCTCTTGAAATAGCCCTCAAGCAGGCCATATGGTAATACTGGAAAGCTGAATGGCTGTCTCAATGTTTGTTCAATGCTATTCATTCAGCAACCACTTTTTTCTGCTTGAAAAAATACACCAATATGCTGTTCCTATTCCCATCATATTCCAACCCAATGGGGTGCTGGTACTTTTTATTTTATGAATTGACATTGTGTAGGTGTGAGGTTGAGCTGTACAAAGTTTTCCTGCAAAAGAAGATGGTGCTGGAATTCTTTAAGGAAAATCATTTCTTTCTCTAATAACAGATTTTTTTTCTAAATAAATGATTATCAAAGATAAAAGTGATTTAGAGAAGTTAGTGGAGGCTGCTAGGTAAAATGTACCCTGAGAGAAGGACCACAGTGGGCAGAAAAGGGGCTGATAAGTTTAATTATAACATAAAAAGTAATAAGAAAATGACTCTTTACCAATATTGTATGTAATAAGAATTATGTTCAGAATTTGGAATATATTATCTCATTCCTCATAAAGTTCTGGAAGCAATTATAATTATACCCACTTTTCAGTTGAATAAACTAAGATTGGGAGAACAAGAGACTTCTCTGAGATCACTTAGAAAATAAACGCCAACGTGAGGAATGAGTCCAGGTGTGTCTGAATAGAAAGCTTACAGAAGAAAGTGAGCTTAAGGCATCTGCTGGCAATAAGAAGTTGATTTACTTGTCTGGAGTGAAAAATTCATAAGAAATATTGGAGCAGGAACCCAGAAAGATAGGAATTCTGAATGCTAGGTTGAATTTATTTAATTTTATTGTATAGACAATGAGGAATCATTGGTGCTTTTAAGTGATATGGAGGAGTCATCAAAATTGTGTTTTAGAAAAAAAAAAAATCTGGTAGTCATGTGCAAAGTGGACATTGCAAACAATAAGACCAATTTGAGAACTATTCCAATAGCCCAGGAATGATGCTAATGGGAAGATGAAAAAAAAACAATTTTTATAGGGTGACCTTACAGCATAACACAAAATGACCTGATGATGTAAGTAATTTATTCATTCACTTATTCCACTAATATTTATCACTATGCTAAGGATTGGCATCTTATACTTCAATCAGGAACCTATATATATTTTTGAATGCTCTCATTGAACACTTTTTTTGAATTTTATTTAATTTATATTTTTATAGAGCAGGTTCTTATTAGTTATCCATTTTATACATATTAGTGTATATATTCAATCCCAATCTCCCAGTTCATCACAACACCACCCCACCCCCATGCCACTTTCCCCCCTTGGTGTCCATATGTTTGTTCTCTACATCTGTGTCTCTATTTCTGCCCTGCAGACCAGTTCATCTGTACCATTTTTCTAGGTTCCACATATATGCGTTAATGTACGATACTTGTTTTTCTCTTTCTGACTTACTTCACTCTGTATGACGGTCTCTAGATCCATACACGTCTCTACAAATGACCCAATTTCGCTCCTTTTTATGGCTGAGTAATATTCCATTGTATATATGTACCACAACTTCTTTATCGCTTTGTCTGTTGATGGACATTTAGGTTGCTTCCATGACCTGGCTATTGTAAATAGTGCTGCAATGAACATTGGGGTGCATATGTCTTTTTGAATTATGGTTTTCTCTGGGTATATGCCAACCTGTGTCCCCTGCATCGGCAGGCGGACTCTCAACCACTGCGCCACCAGGGAAGCCCTCTGGTGGCATTTTTAGGATTCTTTCTACATAGTATCATGTCATCTGCACATTGACAGTTTTATTTCTTCTTTTCAAATTTGTATTCCTTTTATTTCTTTTTCTTCTGTGATTGCTGGGGCTAGGACTTCCAATGATATGCTGAATAATAGTGGCGAGAGTGGATATCCTTGTCTTGTTCTTGATCTTAGAGGAAATGCTTTCAGTTTTTCACCATTGAGAATGATGTTTGCTGTGGGTTTGCTGTATATGGCCTTTGTTATGTTGAGGTAGGTTCTCTGTATGCCCAGGGAACCTATATTTTTTAATTGGGCATTTTATTTGGAAATAATTGTAGATTCATATGCAATTTTAAGAAATAATGCAGAGGTAATCTTGTGTACCCTTTATTCAGTTTCCCCCATTTTTTAACATCTTGCAAAAGTTCTAGTTTATATCATCACCAGGATATTGATATTGGTATAGTCCACTGATCTTATTCAGATTTCCCTATGTTTACTTATACTCCATGTGTTTGAAATATTATTTATTCTATAGGTACAGTATATTCTTATTATGCTCGTTTAACCAGTTTCTATCATAAATCCTCACCAGTTCCCCAGCTCACCACAAGGAGAGTCTAAGAACTTTGTTAAATGCACCATGGACTAGCCTACCCATCACTCAGGTCCCAAACTAACAGGTTTGAAACTGTGTTTAAGTCTTACTTCTTGTGGTTAAAACCTGCTTATCTTTTCCTTCAACTGACTTTCATCTTTCCTGAAAGTTTTGGGAACTTGTGATGTATTTTTCTATCATTCCAGTAAACACAGTTCATTACTATACTGAAATGGCCCTCACTCTTAGAGAGCTGTATATTCTGCTCCTCTCAGGATTCATATTCTTCTCTAACCTGCCTGGATCTGTCTACTTGAAGACCTCCAAGTAGGTCGTACAAGACCCACAGATGTGACTTCTGACTCACGAGCAGTGTGACTTTTAGTCTCAATATTCTTGTTCCTTCTACTCCAAAATCTCATGATGCTGTGGGAAGCTTACCCTGCATTTTCTGTCCTTTTAATTCTTGTTTTGTACCTGCTTTTTATCCTCTCAGACTACCTGGGCTCTCACTTTGCCTGCTCAGTATCCCCTAAAACCTTTTCTCAGGAGGGAATCTGAGAACTTATTGCACACCGTGTACATGGTCCATGCAGCTAACAAGGGGGAGCAAATGTGTGGGCATCAGCAGTGCTTTGGGGATGGCATTTGGTTAGGGAAACCCAGGATTGTCTATCTAGGGGAAGTGGTATAATATGAAAAGCACTAGACCCTGAAAGTAGACTGCCTGGATTTGAACCCAGGCTCTGTGACTTAGTGCCTATGTGACCTTGGGAAATTACTTACCATCTCTGAGCCTCAATTTCTGCATCTGTAATATGTAAAAAGTAACAGTTCTTCACAGCATTGCTTTAAGTATTAGATGAGCTAGTGTAACTTAAGCACATAGCATCATGCTTGGCACACAGTAAGCATCCAACTCTTAGTGTTATAATTTAAAAAGGCATAGACATAACTGGGGTGTGGCATTCATGCAGCACCTATAGGTCTCCTGATGGCTAGATTATTTTAAAAACTGCCTTTTCTTATTACCCAAATTTATTCTTCTATCCTTCATAGTTGTTGTATTGCTGGATAATATGGCAAAATTTTTTTAATGTTTGAATTTTGTTTCTAAAGAGTAATAAAACACATGTTTATGGGGGCTTTCTTGTATCTGTATCATGCTACAGAGATATCTGTGTGTGTTTTTGGAAAAGAGGAAGGGGACAAGTGTATTCAATATGTATTAATTGGGAATCTATATTTTATTTGGAAATAATTATAGATTGATTTGCAATTAAAAGAAGTAGTACAGAGATACCCTGTGAATTCTTTACCCAGTTTCCTCCATTTTTAACATGTATTATGTGTAGTCTTATACTAACACTTTAGACTTGTTAACTCAAATAGTCTTTAAAATAACCCTTTGGAGCAGGTATCAAATTCTGCAATATAGGGCTTCCCTGGTGGCACAGTGGTTGAGAGTCTGCCTGCTGATGCAGAGGACACGGGTTTGTGCCCCGGTCCGGGAAGATCCCACATACTGCGGAGCGGCTAGGCCCGTGAGCCATGGCCGCTGAGCCTGCGCGTCCGGAGCCTGTGCTCTGCAACTGGAGGGGCCACAGCAGTGAGAGGCCGGCATACCGCAAAAAAAAAAAAAAAAAACTGCAATATTTAGAAGAGGATATTAAGACTCAGAAAGATTAAATGACTTGTCCAAGGTCACAGGTCTAATCCCTGACAGGTCAAAAGTAGAACACAGTGCTCTTTACACTATAATATATCTCCTCCTCTGCCTGTTCTGTGTGTTCTTGGGGAAGCTGTAGTAAAAAGAAATGATGGGTTAATAAATATCTAATGCAATAAATTTAAGAATTTGGTGACAATTCTTTTTTGAAAATAGTTTATACAGACCCACTTTGAAGTGAGATTTCCAAGCCTACAATTTCACTGCCAATTCCAGAAAAAGCCCAATTAAGGGCATTAAAATGAAATTAACTTAAAAACAATTCCTACTGTTTTATTTTTTTAAGTTTGAGTTAAAATAATCTTAGTAACTCAATGAAAGTGTTCTTTGATATCTTCATGTTTCTTGCTTTGCATCTTGCAGTTACATAACAGTCACAAAATAATATTTTGAGAGAGAAAATGAAAACAGTAGAGCTAATAATTTGGCAGTGTTTAAGAGTGCCAAAATATTTTCAGCAAAGTGTTGATTCTCACCATGTTTATCCCCTTTCCTTTCCTCTACCCTGCTAGAATTCTCTGCTAGCAATCAAGCTGGCTAAGGTTAGGAAGATTACCAGATGCAGCAATTACTACGCCAAAGTGAATTAATAACTAGGCAAAACGCCCTCTGAATAAATTTTTGTCAAGGTCAGAGGGATTCTCAGTTCTGGGAGGGGAAGTGTCCTTTGAAGAAAGGATGGATAGAGTCAACAGCAGTCCCTGAATCCATACCTCAAAGGACCTACCCCCTCTTTCAGTCACAAACAAACACCATTTATCTACCTGTTGTTCAAATCCTTCCTAATTCTGGAAGTTATCAGCAGCTTTTTTCTGATTATTGTTGATTAGCCCTTAGGCTCTAATATGCAGTTTCTTTCCCCCTTGATTATTTGATCTTGATTTTTCCTGTGTGACCTCTAAAGTTGTTTGTTTTATAAGTGACACAAAGTCAAAGCAAATTCAGTTATGTGAAAAGAAGAGTTTATTGGAGCACAGAATCCAAGAAAAAGTTACTCAACAAACTTTAGATCTACTTGAGGATCCATTGACTTCAACAGTAATATTTGAATTATTTACCAAATCTTGAATGTCAAACTTGAAGCCTTCAGAGTCTGCCTGAGATTTTTAGAAAAAAATAAACATATAACATTTACTTGTTATATTTACCAAGGCTGACCTGGTATTCTAATTAAGTGCAATCAATGGCCAAATACCACTATCATGTCATTGACCAGGTTTTCGGCGACATGATTTGGATCTCAAAGTTTTTGCTGTTGAGGTTGAATGTAATCCAGTCAAATTTAGTTTAACTAAAATCATAAAATTAAATTTAGGCAAAACCTTATAAAAATATTGGAAAAAATTAGGAACCAAAACTCCACATCTACTTCAATTACGTTGAAACGTGGGAATGTGTTTTAAAATAATAATAAATTCATTTAGTCTTACATCTAGACTTCTGTTTACATGTCTTATTCTGAAAAATACCTGTAAAGCCATTCAATTATTACTTTAAGATGCTAAGTCCACCAGATCCTACAGTTTTGTTAACACCTAGAAATAAGCCAAATTGCTAACATATTCAGAATATAAAATTGTCTTTCCCCAAAATAATTATTTCCTTTTACAAATGCTTTTTCTGCTTTGTATAAGTGAGTGATAAAAATAGGATTAAAATTTTTGAGATATTGGTTCTATCAAATTTATATGTAAAATTCCTTCAATTTTGAAGCATTATTTTTTAATTAAAAAAGACTTTTGCTATCACTATACATTTCTCATCAACAATTTGTTTTCATATAGGCCGGTTTTGTCTGTTGAATTTTCAAATTAAATCATATATTTTAATAAATATGACTTTTATTTTTTAATACATCTTTATTAGAGTATAATTGCTTTACAATGTTGTGTTAGTTTCTGCTGTATAACAAAGTGAATCAGCTATATGTATACATATATCCCCATATCTCGTCCCTCATGCATCTCCCTCTCATCCTCCCTATCCCACCCCTCTAGGTGGTCACAAAGCACCGAGCTGATCTCCCTGTGCCATGCGGCTGCTTTCCACTACCTACCCATTGTAAATAGATCTTTTGATTGAATCAAGAACATTACTATATGGACTATAGCAATGAGAGTAAGACGGAATAATTGTTGCCACACTAAATCTCCTACTGAGAACAACTAGAAAGGATAGATTAATTAAAAGATAATACGTTGAATAGCATCAAAGAGTTTTAAAGCAATGAGGAATAGGGGGCTAAGAATATGGGGAGGGGCGAACCATAGAGTTTCTGAGGTCTGGATACAAACAAGAAGCTGAGTTCCTGGGCTTTTCCCAGGAAGGGAGTAGCTGCTGCCAGACTGAGAAGTCCACAGAGCATTTGGCAGTTTTGCAGGACTGCATTAACAAAATTGGAAACTCATGAAACCTCAAATTCATGGTCAGTTTTCCCCTTAACACGTATGCTGAATTCTGAAATATGGGGTGTGGGAAGATAAACAGCTAAGCAAAAAATAGAAAAGCAGAGCAGAGTTTTCTTTAAAATTATGGTAAAGAGATAAAGATTTCATGTGCTTCCAGAGAAAGAGGCTCTGGTAACATACCAGGCTTTCATTGAGAGCCCTGGTGAGCTATGCCATGTAAAGAAGAAATGAACCAAAATTAGATTGAACTCAGCTCACTCCCTAATTGTATCAAGTTGATAAGCTTGTACACAGCCTAGCCAGACAAAGGGTTAAGGAACTCTGGAAGACAAGCTCATCCTTAGCCTCTACAATGTCTATATGCAAATTTATGGCATTAAATCTAAAATTATTAGGCCTGCCAAAAGACAGAACCATGAAACTAAAACTCAAGATAATAATCAGAATATAAGAAAAGAAGGAACAGACTTAAAGGTAATCTATATATTGGAATTAGAAGACATGAACTTTAAAGTTATCAAAGATTAATAGTTTTAAGGACTAGATGAAAGATAAGGACATACAGATGAAAAGGTGGAAAATTTTACTAGATAATTAGCATCTATAAAATAAAATAAATGAGAACATTCTAAATCTGATGCAATCACAATACCTGAAATTAACTCAATAGCTATAATTATTCGATTATTCAACACAACAGGAGACAGAATTTGTAGACTGGAAGACTGCTTAATAGAAAATATCCACATTGAAGTATGGAGAGAAAAATGATTGAAAATACAGAAAAGAGCATAAGAGACATGTAGGACAATTTCTAAAGTTCCAGCATACATGTAGTTGTCTCTTAAAAAAGGGAGAGGAGAATGAGGTATTCTCATGTATATGAAGAGCTAATGGTAGAGAATTTTCCAAAACTGATGAAAGGTAAAGACCCATAAATTCAAGAAGCTAAGTGAACTCCAAGCAAAACAATATAAAGACTTAGGCATATTATAGTTGGACTGTTAAAGACCAAAAAACACAGAGAAAAATCTTAAAAGTATGCAGAGAAAAAAAGGCATTATATGTAAATAATAAGCTTACAGTTGACTTCTCAACACAAACTATGGAACTGATAGGGAATGGAAGGTGCTGAAAGAAAAAGATGTCAAATTATTCATCAATAGCAAAAAAAATTAAATAAAATAGACTATACTGTCCATCAACAGTGAAAATAAAATGTAAAAATAAAGTTGAAAAAGGCCTCTGATTATTAGTGAATTTTTTTCTCAGGAAAATAAAAGCTGAAAGTTGTTGTCATCAACAGACCTTCCCTAAAACAAATACTAAAGGAAGTTCTTCAACCAGAAAAAAAATGTCCCAGGAGTAAACATAAAAATGCAAAAGGCAAGAGGGAGATGAAGTATTCCAAAGTTCTACCATTACTAGGGAAAGGATAGCAGTAATAATTCTTACTTTTATCAGCCAGGTCAAATAGAAAATAGAAGCAGGATGGTGGATATAAATTTAAATGTATCAGTGATTACATTACACACAAAGAATATCTATAAATCTCTAAGAAAGGAACAACAACTCAGTAGAAAAATGGACAAAATATTTGACTAAGCAGTTACAAAATAGGATTACCCAATGACCAATAGACCTGAGAAGTTCTCAATTTCATCATAGAAATATAAATTATTTTGAGATATTATTAAACATACTCCAAAATAGCTAAAATTTTAAAAAGACAGGTAACATTAAAGATGGGAGACAATGTGGAGAAATTCCAGTTCACTGCTGGTGAAAGTGTAAGTTGGCAAAAGCAATTTGAAAGCCCGTTTGGCAATTTCTTGTAAAAACTAAACCTTCTAAAGTATATTATCTGGTGAATATGAATAGAATAATTCAGCAGTTCCCCTCTTATGTTTATACTCCATAGAAATGTATATATAAGTTCCCCCAAAGACTTGCTTAATAATATCCAAAATAGTACTAGTCATAAAAACTCACATATTATGGAATGAATAAATAAATTGTGGTATATTCATAGGGTAGAATAATATACAGTACTATTGATAAAAAACAGAATGACAAAAAAAGCCAAAAAACCAAGCAGCTGCATGCAATGGTATGCATTGATCTCACTAAACTGAGTGGAAAAAGCCAGCCATGAAAGAGTGCATACAATATGACTCCATTTATGTAAAGTTCAAAAACAGGTAAAATTAATCAATGCTATAAGAAGTCAGGATAATGGTTTTACTTGATGTTATGCGTAGGGACTTAAATTTTGCATTAAAGGAGCTTCTGGGGTGCTGATAATCTTCTGTTGCCTGACCTGGTTGTTGGTTCCACAGATATGTTCACTTTGTGACCATTCCTTTGTGCTGTGCATTGGGAGAACTTGTGTGTTTTGGTATGTATGTTGTCTTTCAATGGAAAGTTTACTTATAACTTATTAAGTACCTACTGAATGCATAGGACTAAACTGTGAATCTCCCTTATAAACTGCTTTTCTGCTATAATAAGTACTCTGCTAGTAATTTGCCATTGTTACATGCCCTGAAAAATTGTAGAGTGGCAAAATAGTAATGATAATTATACATTGATTGTTTATTTTGTGTCTCTTACTATGCTTCGAAAATTTACATATATTTCTCCTAACCTCACAGCAATCATGCTTTTAATAATATTACACAAAAAGCAGTTTGTTTCTTCAGAGAATTAATGGAAATAAAAAGACAAATATTTCATAACAAAATAATAAACCATACCTCAAAACTCATGATTATTCAACAAGTTGAAATCTGCTAAGCCAAGTAGCCCAGCATCTAAAAATTTGTGAATTATATCTATTTGCATGGCAGTTAAAGAAGTCAACTAGTATTTACTGAAAACTTACTATGTGTCTAGCATTGCTAAGTACTGTGGAAATTACCAAAGAACCATATATAGTGGTTCCACCCCTCAAGAATCAATAATATATTCAGAGACAGAAGAGTTAAATCTGCAAAACAATAAAAAGAACAACGCAAAGAAATGTAGTTTAAACTACTAAATTTTGTCAGGTATTCCATGGGTAGTCTGAAAATGAAAGATATGGATGTAAGATAGAGTGATTGGAAGGCTTGGAGAAGGTGAGGCCAGAGCTGGGCTTTAAGAAGGTGATTGACTAGCAAAGTTTCTTGGAGAGCTAATTAACACATGTTGTGTTGGACAGTTGAAGATTACCTGTTTTATAATAGTGTGAATTGATATCACAAATGGTTCTGATGCCACTATGATGTATCATGTGTGAATAATTCATGCATAGACTAATGGAGCCATACAATGGAACTGCAGGGGTGTTACAAATTAGAATTTATGTGCATTGACATAGCAGTGAGTAGAAGCTCATGTAGTGTTTGCCCCCCTCAATATTCACTATGCCTTACTTTTGCCAGGGCTAGTGTGTGTGTGTGTGTGTGTGTGTGTGTGTGTGTGTGTGTGTGTGTGTGTGTGTTAGGGAGACAAAATCCAGGAATGCATTGAATTCACAAAAATTTTTCACAAAAGCATTTGTACAAAGAGCATTACAATATATGTCCCGAGGAAAACTGGAGGAAAGGGGCAAAATCGCTTAAGAAAGAGTTTTTACAATGGGTGCGATCTTCTGAACGTTATTTTTAACTCCTCTTCAGTTAGAATTTTAGTTGAAAATATAATTTGTTTAAGTTATCTTGAAATGCTAAGTGTTATTAGAACATTTCCAGGATAAGTCTACTGTTCATTTCATATTGCCAGTGGATTTTTCTTTTTGCCTCTGAAATGATCAAGATTAGTGTATTAACTTGCTAGGCTTTTTTTTTTTTTTCCTGTGGAGGAGGGGCATAATTTAACCCATAATAACTAGTTGCTGTGTAACTATTATTCATCAAGTTACGGTGTTTTGTATTTTAGCTCTATTACAAGGATAGCAAAACACTTAGAAGCTATGCTTTGCCTATGGTGTAGCATGTTGCCACTTGTGTGTAAATGAAATCATTTAGAATAATAAATTCACATGACAGAGCATTTTGAAAGTAACTTTTACCTTTATTAAGTCACTACTATGTGCTTGGAAGAAGGACCCAGTTCATACTTTGGTATTGTCATATTCACTTAAAAGTTCAGAATCTTAGAATTGGAGAGAACTATAAATGTTCAGTACTTTCCAAATGATAATCAAGAGACTCATGCTTCATGACACAGGTTTTGCCATTCTGTACCAAAGTGAGAAAATCAAAACCCATGTCATCTCTTCATTTAACTAGCTAGATTTTTATCTGATGAAATTAGAAACTATACTGTAAAATTTTTTTGTTTATTTTTGCAGACTGCCTTTAATTTTAATATTTTGTTTTATGTTTTTATTTAAAATATAGTTTATTTTCTGAAATGATACTGATCATCAGTTTTAGTTTGAAGGTCCTTACTTGGCATTATAAAAAGTTAGTAAGCATTTTTTTCAGTTTCTTATTTTTAAAAGTATATTTGTGTGTATATATTCCTGGTCTATAAACTTTATGACTGGGAATAATTGACCTAATCAAATGGCTCATCTGATTATTGAACTCCCTCCACAATATACCTACCATATTATGGTTAAAAAGAAGAAATTCGGGCTTCCCTGGTGACACAGTGGTTGAGAGTCCACCTGCCGAGGCAGGGGACACGGGTTCGTGCCCCGGTCTGGGAGGATCCCACATGCCGCGGAGTGGCTGGTCCCGTGAGCCATGGCTGCCGAGCCTGCGCGTATGGAGCCTGTGCTCCGCAACGGCAGAGGCCACAACAGTGAGAGGCCCGCGTACCGCAAAAAAAAAAAAAAAAAAAAAAAAAGAAGAAGAAATTCTACCATTCTCTACATAGTCATTTCCATCTTCAATTTTCTTAGAAAACTCTTTAAAAATTTAGCTGAGATTTTTCTTGAAATTTTCCCTTTTTGGTTTTTAAATCATCCGAAATCATGCTAAGAAAATGTACTCCTTATTCTAAATTCAGCTCTTCAAATATATGAAGAAAAGTATTGTTTTCCCCATGAATCTTCTCCTCTTGATTGAACAACCCTATTTTCTTTGTTCCTTATACAACATGATTGCAAGTCATCCAACTTCTTTTACTCTCTTCCAAACCTGTTTTAGTTTGTCAATGATATGCAAACTCTTGACACCCAGGACTGAATTAAAAACTAAACAGATATAAGTACCTAGTCAAGAGGGACTATAACAGTCTCTAGATCCTATGTTTTAGTACTCTTCTCAAGTTTTCAATTGAATGAGTCTTTACAAATTTTTTCCACTTCTGGCTTAGTCTTCTTACCCAGAAAAGTAGAAGGTATCACACTAAAAAATGGCAACTAAAAATTCTCTTGTGGTCAATTCACATCAAGAGAATTATAGAGCTTTTCTAAAAGAAAAGGTAAAAACAAACTCTTTTCTAGTGTCTAGTATCTCCTAGATGGCCATCTCCTTGTTGAAATCAGTTCTTGGTAAAGAAAAGAAAATGGATAAGGAGAATTCTTCCATGGGCCTCTTCATTTTAGCCAAGTTCAGAGCCATAATCTATAGCAGGGCTCAGCACACTACAGCCCAGGGACCAAATCCACCTTGTCTGCCTGTTTTTGCAAATAAAGTTTCACTGGAACACAGCCACACTCATTCATTTTATACTATCCATGACTGCTTTTGCACTACAATGGCAGAGTTGAGTATTACTGCAGAAGCCATATGACCCGCAAAGCCTAAATTTTTATTATGTGGCCCTTTTGAGAAAAATGTTGTCAATCCCTGAGTTACAGGAGCATTCCTACTATAGAATTTTATAAATAATAAACAGGTCAGAGAAGTCGAAGAGAAGAATAAGAAAAGCTGAGAGAAGCTTTCACAAACACCTGACATTAGAGCTAGTGCTCAGTCTACCCAGCAAGAGGTCAGTATGGGCTGGAAGGAGAAATGAACAGCACTGACTAATTATTATAGATTTGACATTTGCTTGTGCTGAGTGGCTGCAGAGGAGGCCAGAGTGTGTTGGAATAGTGTATGTACTGTCATTTGCAACATGAATTGCATTAAAATTCTTTCTGTCACAATGCTCAGGCTCCCTTCAGTTTGAAGAAAGAAAAGGTGAGCCAAAGAATCCTATGCTTGGGGCTTCCCTGGTGGCCCAGTGATTAAGAATCCGCCTGCCAATGCAGGGGACGTGGGTTCAAGCCCTGGTCTGGGAAGATCCCACATGCCGCAGAGCAACTAAGCCACAACTACTGAGTAGTTGCACCACAACTACTGAGCCTGCGCTCTAGAGCCCGTGAGCCACAGCTACTGAGCCCATGCACCACAACTACTGAAGCCCGCGCACCTAGAGCCCGTGATCCTCAACAAGAGAAGCCACCGCGATGAGAAGCCCTCACACTGCAATGAAGAGTAACCCCTGCTCACCGCAACCAGAGAAAAGCCCGTGCACAGCAACGAAGACCCAATGCAGCCAAAAATTAAATAATATAAAATAAATAAATTTATTAAAAAAGAAAAAAAATCCTATGCTTCACTATGCAGTGTTCACCAAAGAGGAGAGTTTTAAGAGCTGACTAAGCAGGTCTAAAGTCAAATCAACATTCAGACATATTGTACTGCTTTTGGAGGTAGAAAACTAGCATCTGAAGAGACACCCCCATTTGTAGCGAAATCAGTTTCTGTTCTATCAACTACACAGCAACAGGATCCAGCAGATGTAATTTATATCTGGGAGGTGGTTTTAAAAAGATCCTTTTGTCTTATAAACTTTTTTTTTTCCAATCTGGAAAACAAATGAGAAACCAATTTACTCTTAATTTCTTTCTGTGAAATGCATCCCAGACTCCACAAAGGAGATGTGAAAGAAAAAGACAAATATTTGAAAGGATGTTTAAAATGTCTGTGTAGAAATTTTCAATTTGTGAATTAACAAACAAATAGACAAATGAAAATCTACCTTTGCAGTTGAAGGAATTAACATGGAAGACCATAAGCAAAACTATGGCCTGGGCAGAATTGTTTTCCCCTCATCTTCCTCCCTCCATTATTGGTGTTACCCTCCTTCCCTGTCCTAGGAATTTTATATATTTATGCTGCCCAGGATGGTCCAGAGTGTCTTCAGTTCTGCTGATCAGGCTTGATCTCCTTAGTGGTCCTGGATATTTCCCTCGCATCAGAACTTGTCCTGTATGCCATTTTCTCAGGGTCTCTGGATAATGTCATGAATCCTGCCTAAAGACCCCAGAAGTAAATGCCCATCTGTGGCACCAACTTTAGGAGAAAATTGGAAACTCTAGTTCCTGCAGAATACATGATACCTACATCATGCGATGTCCCCTCACTAGAGAGGTTACTGATCTGCAGTGCCCTGCTCAGCCATATTGGAGCCAGAGGTGGAAAAAAATATGTGCTCCCATACATATGTATCAAAATATCTGTCCACAATTTCAGCCAAGTAGAAAAGTTAATACAATCTCTACAGTTAAAAAAAGACCACACGTGTTGCCTAATCTCTTTGTACACTGTTAACCCTTATAAACCTGCCTGGAGAGGAACATGATCACTGTGTGGGCCAGGAACCAGACTAATTGGAAATGTTTTCTGTGCGCTGTAATGCAGGATCATAAAATAAACAAAATAACAAACACCTGTCTTTATTTAAACTTTTGATATTTTGTTCACCATGGGTGTTTGTGCATTCATTTTTATCTTAAAAATATTATTTAAAATTCTTTATTTTTTTTATTTTTTATTTTTTTGTGGTACGCGGGCCTCTCACTGTTGTGGCCTCTCCTGTTGCGGAGCACAGGCTCCGGACGCGCAGGCTCAGCGGCCATGGCTCACGGGCCCAGCCGCTCTGCCGCATGTGGGATCTTCCCGGACCGGGGCACGAACCCGTGTCCCCTGCATCGGCAGGCGGACTCTCAACCACTGCGCCACCAGGGAAGCCCTAAAATTCTTTATTTTGATTACTGAGTTTTCTTGAAATTTTGCCCCTGAGGTGAGTACCTCAATTGCCTCACCTTAATCCTGGCCCTATTAATTTGTTATTCAGATTTTGCCTAAGATGCTAAATTGCTCTTTAAGAAGCAAAACATTTCTTGGTTGTCTTCTCTAATATATACTTCCTAGCCAAATGTCCTAGGAACTTAAGAGTTTCAGAGATATTATTAGGTGTTTCAAAAAGAAAGGCATTTATAAAGAAGTTTGGGAAATTGCATACTATATCTGCTTCTGTCTCTGTCTCTCTGGAAACACACAGTTATATTAGCATATTAAGGTTCTGAGAAGTCCTACAGCAAAGATAGCTGTTATACATATTTAACCACATGTATTTGACCTTTTGTTTCATAGAGCATCCATTATCATCTTAGTAGACACATGTGTTATTTAACTATTCTACATAACAAATAACCCCCAAACTTAGTGGTTTAGAATGACAATAAACCTTTATAATTCTCACAGTTTCTATGGGTCAGGATGTTGGGAGCAGTTTAGCTGGGTGATTCTAGCATAGGGTCTCTTGGGAGGTTTAATCATGATGTCCCCCAGGTGGTCACGTTGCAACACCATCTGAAAGCTTGATTGGAGCTGCTGGATCAGCTTCTGTAAGGTGGCTTACAAGGTGGTTGGCAAGGTGGTGTTGGCTACTGGCAGAGACTTCAATTCAGGAAGGTTCACATGTGGATCTTTCTGTAGGATGCCTGAGTCCTCATGACATGGTAGCTGACTTCCCCCAGAGGAAGTGATCCGAGAGAGAGGGCATGCAGAAGCTATTCTTTTTTGTGACCTGGCCTCAGAAGTGAAATAACATCACTTTCATGATTTCACAACATTATTCATTAAACGCAAGTCATGAAGTCCAGCCCAAACTTAAGAGGAAGGAGTTAGGTTCCACCTTTTGAAGGGAAGTGTGTAAATTGTGAACCTATTTTAAAAATCATTACAGAACATAACGTGGCAATTTTATTACAATCTTTTCTTCTGTTTTTTACCCAGATATTTCTACTCAATGAAGGCAGAAACCCAAGCTTAAAACTAGACCCACAGCTGGCTAGCTATCCACTCCAATAAACACTAATAAGCTTGGGTGATTGTAAGAGACCTCTGTTGCTTTTGCCCTTCTTCCTCTCTGGTTACAGCAATCCAGTTTTCTTGTGGGTAACCACTTCTCCACAACCCCATGTTGGCTTGGTGGGTATGCTGGTCATGGTGCCACCAACACCACCATCATCCTAGAGGTGGGCATAGGACCAGGTGACCAATCAGAGACTCCAGTCCCCTGTTCCTAATGACTGCATTAGTGATAGACATATGGCCCAAGAGAATTCTCTAATAGTTGATATTTATTGCTAGGAGAGTAACAAATGCAATGTTGCAAGGTGGAAACTATCTGAAGTAGAAGAGAAAAAAAAAAAGCAGTGATAAAAAACAGAGAGCAAGTAAGTCCTGATGATTCACTTAAGCCCCTAGATCCGGTTCTGCATGAAACCATTTCAGTTATGTGGACCATTCTCTTCTTTTAAAATCTAGTTTGAATTGGATTTCTTTTACAACTGAAGGAGTCCTAACAATTCAGGTACAATGATCCAGCATAGTTAACACAAATGATTTTTTAACAGTGCCTTTCAAGCATTAGGGAAAGCTAAGAAATAAATTACAACAAGTTTATGGAACAAACTGGTCTATTAGAGATGAAATTATAAAAATGTGCTATTTTTCTCTACAACATTCAGTGTTATGTTTATTCATATTTTTCCCTACCTCTGCATTATCTTTTGCAGGTTGTCTAGCTCTTCTGGTCACTCTCAAATATTAATAAACAATCACTTTATTTAACTAATAGAAAGTATAGTCCACTCTAATATTAAATGCCCAAATGTCATGCAAATTAAGCGATTTTTTTTTTGTCTCCCTGCCTCCTCAGTTCTGGCTAGACACAGATCAGGTTTTAATTATGCCCCACTCACCTTTCCACCCTTTGTTCCCAACACCCTATGATTCCGTTGGCTTCTCCAAGTTTTGAGAATGGGGACAGAGAGAGAGGTCAGAGACAGAAAGTGTCTTGCTCGACTGGTATAATTGGTCAACTGGCATTGGTGCCCTTTGGGTTTCACTGAATGGTCAAATTCTTATCTTCTTTTATGAGTCTTTTGTGGATCTTTTTGGAGATCACATGCATATATGTGCACAGACTTTCACACATTTCCTGAGACTTCTTACTGGGTCCCCCCAGCATATGTGCTGCATCCTTTGGCTGTCTGCTTATGACTTCGTACCTCACTTCTGGAAGTCTACTCCCACAGATTTTATTTGCTGAGTTCACTTTGCCCTGTAGGTGTTCCTCTCAACCAGAGTCCAGGACCACTCATGTCTTCTCTGAGGTCTCATCTTACCAAGGGAATCAATCATCATCTTGCCTCATCAAACTCTGGAGGTACAGGCTTTTCCTGGAATGGGTGGTGCTTAGGGGTCACCAGCTTTCTTCTTCTGTGAATGCCTGCAAAGGCCCAGCATGTTATTTTAGATAAGGAACTACTTAGATTTCTTGACTCTGGGGTTTCAGCTAAAATTAGATAACAGGCAAGATCCCATTTTAATAGTCTTCACAACAATGTAAACAGCTTTCAGAATAGATTTTGAGCAGTGAGATTCTGCCACTATTTTCCCCTGATCCTTCTTTTTATTAACCCAACAGCACCTGCTTATTTCAAGGCTAGTCCTGGTAGTGGCCTATGTAAGCTAAATCTATGATCAGGAGAGTGTATTTTAAACATGCTCTGTGGGAACTTGAAAAGAAAGCAAAGTTCTTGTCCTTGGTTTGTTTATTGTTAAATACATGCGGTAGAGTTATCACAAATGGGTTCCCACAACCCCATGTAGGCTTGGTGGGTATGCTGGTCATGGTGCCACCAGCACCACCATTATCCTAGAGGTGGACACAGGACCAGGTGGCTATTCAGACCTCCAGTCCCCTGTTCCTAATGATTGCATTAGTGATAGGCATATGGCCCAGTAACATGATTGAGAGGAAACATACAAACAACCAAGTGTAGCTCATCTCTGAAACATATTCTTTAGTTAAAAGGGGAAAATGTAGGATAATCAGAGAATCAGAAAGTCTGAGAAGATCTAAAAGGCTTCTTGAATGAAGAATATATGAATATATGTGAATATATAAGAATATATGAATATATGTGAATATTATCCAACTCAAAATACACAGTTAGCCTACCTGTATAAGGAATATGGTATTAAATTTTGGATTTATGTAATACAGAGGTGCCTTAAGGAGCTTATCATATGATAGAAGATATGAGATATGTAATAAAATAATATAATGAAACAATACAATCTTTATATTAGATATTACATTTTTTGAACATAGCTTGTTTCTTTAAAAAATTTCTTAGAGCAAACAATTAACACTTGATTTTAGACTCTGAACTTATAGTTATTTGTTTCTCTTGAAATGGAGATGGAACCACCTTCTTCACTTGTTGGGTCAAAGGCTTCTAACCTTTGAACTGAATCACATGGTCTTTCCTAAGGTTCCTGAAAGCTACTTGGTGCAAAGTGTTCTTTTATTGATTTTTAAAATGCTTTAATCAACAGTGCAAACCATTCATACCTAATTTTAAGTGCTCCCCTTATAACTGCTTTCTATTTCTTTTTTACTTCTTCCAAAATTCACCTCTAATATATTCATTTTTGCCTGGGGTTATAATTCTGTTTTTTTTCCATGTATGTTATTCAACAGTATAACTTTAGAGCAGTCAGTGAGTCAGTTTTATAACTCAACAAATGTTACTCTGAGAGACAGGTAACATTCTATGACTTTATGGTTGAAATATATATCTATATATTTTTATGTTTATATCTATTATATATTGAGTTCTACTTTCTAGTGCCATTATTGCTTAAAGTATTTATCAGACAGCAGTGAATTCTCCAAATTTGTATAAACAGCAATTTTTTTTAAAATTTATGATCTGGCTTTGTGATATAAGCACAAACTTAAAATTCCAGAAATTTTACTGGAAAAATGTTCAAAATCTTTAATGTAGCCTACCAGGTCTTGAGTAAAAGAACATAATTTTTTGTGGTAGCAAAAGAAGGTCAGTGGTAAAAGAAACTCAAAAATCAGCCTACAAGAGCAATTTATCTCTTGCCTGAGTCTTCAGTTAGGCAGAGTGCAAGGATTCTTAAGAAAATGCCAAGCAGACCTGAAGGGAGCCATCAGGAGGTTGAGGAACCATCAACAGCAGGAGGACAATGGAATCAGGTTGTAGATAGCTAAAGCTAAGTCAAGGTTAGATGGTGTCAACATTCAAAGAAATCTGTGGGCAGGTGGGCATTTGGACGTTATCCTGTAGGCAGTAAGACTCCCTCAATAAATTCTGAGAAATGGTATGACATGATCAAATCTGGGGCTGACTGTAATCTGGGAGAAAGATTTGAAAAGTGAAAAGTTAGAGGTGGGCTTCCCTGGTGACGCAGTGGTTGAGAATCCGCCTGCCGATGCAGGGGACACGGGTTCGTGCCCCGGTCCAGGAAGATCCCACATGCCGCGGAGCGGCTGGGCCCGTGAGCCATGGCCGCTGAGCCTGCACGTCCGGAGCCTGTGCTCCACAACAGGAGAGGCCACAACAGTGAGAGGCCTGCGTACCGCAAAAAAAAAAAAAAGTTAGAGGCGACCAAGCTAGTTAAGAGGCTATTATAATGATCCCAGTCATGTATGACACATTATTTAGTAGAATGTTACCCTGTGTTATTACCATTGATAATTAGCCTAGAGTTAAAAAGTGTATCAGAAAGTTTCACTGGTAATTCTTAGGTTGAGTTTATTCAGGGGCATCAGAGAAGTTTTATCACTGGCCTTGTGCTAATGGCCAATGATGATCCAGACATGAGTCAAAGATTCTGCCTCTAAATCTGAAGAATTTTGCTTCCAGCCAACCTCTCCTGTGTCCTGCCTGTGACATTCAAATTCCACTGTCAGAGAAGTCCAGGCAATAGGAAAGTTGGGAGATAGGAAATTTTAGAGTTTCAAATATTATAGCTATTTGTGTTTCAGTTACAAGCTGGTATCACAGTAAGAGTTTTTCCTTCTAAGGAATAGTTAGGGTTTCAAGATTAGAGGTAATAAAAATCTGAAAACTTGGATGATGTGAATTGAGCCTGTTATTGACAGATGAGCACAGTATTTAAATGGTTAAAAGAAGGCCTATTGGGGCATATATTCCTTTCTACTTTAGTTATTTAGCAGATAATGATCTACTTTTATTCAGTTTTATGCAGTCATCACCCAAAGGAGTAGTAAGAGAAACATGATTTAGAGAATGATAGAACAATGTGTTGGAACAGACAATGGATGTGGCTTTGGTATCTCAAAGATTATGGATCTAGATAAGGCACTTAAATAATAATGAAGGCTTTAGATTCTCATGTTGAACGATTTGGTTAAGCACTATAAAATCCCAGGATATTCTGGCTCTTACAACTTGAAGTTAGTAGAAATGGAATTAGAAAGATCCAGGCTTTGCATTTATACTTAAAATCATTGAAATTCTATCTTTCAAGAATAAAGAGATTTAGATTCAAGTGTTTGGAAGGACCAGGATGTGTGTGTGTGTGAAGTATTAGCTTTTAGTTGGCAAAATACTGACCTTTGATGAGGGAAACCAAAATTGTTTCAAATTATATGTCACAGACCTCAGTTGCTCTGCAGAACTATTTTCCAGTTTGGTGAGTTGTTTTATTCCTTGATTCCTGTTTATACTTTTCCAGTCCAGCTAGGGAAAATGAAATGGATCCTGTTCAGCTAGAATTCTCTCCTTAAGTCTTACGAACTCAGTGGCTTGTTAACAGTGCACCAGCACAAAACAAACCAGTCTTTCTATTGGAAAATTTCTACACAGGCTTCATCTCAACTCTGTTCTATTGAGAGGACTCATAGGCATTTTCAAGGAGCATGGATTTTATGAATGCAGCTTGAATACAGCTGTGTCTTTTCCAATCTAGGGCCAAGAGACAAAATGCAACATGAGATTTTTAAACATTCCAAGGCCCATCTGCCATGTAACCCACTTATCTTTGTGGCTGCAAGTTCTTTATTGATCCAAAATGGTAAAGAAAAAAAAAAAAAAAGGCAACAAAGGGGGAAAATGTAGGGGGAAAGAAAAGCCATAAATCCATTCTTTTGTTGTTCTTCCAGCAGCATCTGTGAGCAATTGTCACAATTACTAGTCAAACTGTATTTGACTTGTTGCCAACATGAATTTTCCAAAAACCCAATGTAAACAAACTCTGCAAGTACTTCCTCATTTGCCAAGCCAGTAATTATTTACTTTGTTTGGGCCTAGCATTAATGTCAGTTCAGCTTTACAGCCTGTAATGTGTTTGTTAATGAAACCGTGAGGTCTAAAGCTACATATTAACCTTGCCACCCTTCAATTTTGAGCTCAATAAAGTTGCACCATGGTTTTGTAAACTAGTGTTGGGGGACAGGCAAATGATTAATTATATTTTTCCCTTTTCCTTTATCCAAGCAAATTGTTAATCTTTAAACCGGCCTCTCATTTTAAAATTAACAAACCGAAATCCAGCCGCTGGGAGATATGATATCATTTAAACGGGTTGCCGTGGCTGTTTTGATGCCATATTTGGAAGTCGTCAGCCATGGTGCCTGCATTCACGTTTAGTAACCTGCACTGCAGGCTCTGTGTGCTGCCTGGAAGGAAGGAACGTTCCTCAGAGAATCATGGAGTATCAGTTTGGTAGAGAAGTGACAGAATGCACGCTTGGGACCTAGAATTCATTTTGTGGTGACTAAATGAAAGGCAGTTGGTTTGAGGATGTTTGAGCAGTTCAAAGACAGAAATTCTTGATCTGGGTGAGAAAGCAAAGAGGTTGGGGAGAAGGAGACTTAGGAGCCTTAGGATGTAATATTTTTCTCCCAGACACAACAGAATCTGCTTCTGTCTCTGGTCTGTTAAGTATATTGTGTACTGACGGTGACCCAGAAGACAACAGAGAACAGGTAAAAGCCCTGTCCTCATAGAGCTTATATTCCAGTGGGGAATGGGGAGGCCAGATAATAAACAAGAAAACAAGTAGGCAAGTTAGTTTCAGATCAGGATGACTATTCTGAAGTCAATGAAACCAAAGGGATGAGACATGAAATTCCTGGTGAAGCCACTTTGGATGAGTGGTCAGAGAAGGTGTCTGTGGGACAGAGACATCTGAGCTGAGACTTGGGCAGTGTGACAAAGCCCCAGTTCAAATGCACGAGGATAACACTTTCAGGAAGAGGGGACAGCAGCAAGTATCAAAGCTGTTTGCTCTGTACCAAGAAGGGGAGGAAAGGCAATGTGGGTGTCCCCAGTGAGGAGGGGTCAGAGTGAGGATGGTGGGAGGAGATGAGCTTGTGTATTGCTCCCCAGAGCAACTCTGGATGTGAAAGGATATGATAGGGTTTTAGGATTTACACCTTCTACACAGAGGAATTCTTCTGAAGATTAATTTGGCAGTCTTAATTTGTTTTGGGGAGGGACTAACATGAAGGAGACATCATCTGGCTAATAGTAGATAAAAATTCCCTGGGAAAAAGATCACTTTTCATACGCTCCTTCATGACCACCTCCTTCTTTGAGTATTTGAAGATTTAAAAGCCTCAGGAACTGTCTAGAAATTTGACTTACAGATGAAATTTTGTTCTTTACTGTGGAGCTATGACTATTTGATTTACCTGACATGGAAATTGACTCCAGATAGAGGTGTCTATTTTATCTAATGTAAAGCTATAATGTTTCAGGAAGTGAGATGATTATTTTCCCCTTTATCTCCAGAGAAGGTGTGACTAAATTCCCCCAAAGGGATAATTTTGTTTAGCATCAGAAACTGATGGTTGTGTTTGATTATGTAGTTCTGAGCTCAGAATAGGCATTTTATGCAAAAATCAATATGAATTATGGAAAGAATCTAGCATTTTAGTAACACAGTGTAAGGATTTTATAGTTAGATACAGTGAGGAAGGAAACTGCAGAAGGCAATTTCAAGAATCTTTCAGGAATCCTTTTTTGGGGAAAACATTTTATGCTTAACAGTATAAGTTGATGAAAAATGCACAAATTGGACATTCTCAAAATAAATGGTGAGAATGTAAAGAATCTTATGAATTATGTCAATTCCTTGTGAAAAATTTATATTTTAACTTTCTTGTATGCCAAGAGTCCTTGCATTCATATCTTGTGGATTTACTTAACATATTTATTTTGAGGTAATCTTAGCTTATGAGCTAAAATTTTCAACTTGTCATACCAAAAATATTTTTAAAACAACAACTCTCCAACCCTAGTATACATAAATCAGGAACAGAACCTAAATTTGTGGATAATTGGATTGAGCTCTGAGCTTAAAGATGAAGGAGACAAAAGCATGTCCCAAAGCAGCATTTGATAGTCTTAGCCTTATCTGTGGATGTTTTACACCAGGCGTGGAGGCAGTATTTGTTTACAGGGATCTGTGCTATTTGCAGGGCATTTTATTTGAGCTAGTGTCCTGTATCCAAGCCAAAACATCTATGCATAAGGGCTTGTTTTGCTCTTTCCCTTCGGTTCAAAAGCGACACTAAAGCAACATCGCCTCTTCTCATGGCCATGTGGGCAAGCCAAGGAGGTGGTTTGTGATGCAGGGATACAGGCTGTAGAGCAAGGATGATAACAGAAGACAATGACATGTCACGGGAGCTTTGTGACAGCTGTAGCCTTCACAGGGACAGAAACAGCACTGCAAGCAACCTTCATAGATATAGTATACAGTATATGGAACTCAGTAAACTTAAATTCACTGAATTTGGGAGTAATTGCAAACTGACTACCCCACTGCTTATATTTTTCAAGTAAATCTTAAAAATCCCCAGTGATATCTGAGTTTTGAAAAAGCATCATTTTTTGTGATAATGATCACTGGAAGATATCAGAGAGGCTTTTCCATACTGTTTACGGCTGGAATCTAAAGAGCCACTGTTTTCTCCTTGATGATCCTATGAGCCACACATGTTTTCATGCATAAAATTGAGCCATGGGGGGACCTTGAAGATGGCGGAAGAGTAAGACGCGGAGATCGCCTTCCTCCCCACGGATACACCAGAAATACATCCACACGTGGAACAACTCCTACAGAACTCCTACTGAAGGCTGGCAGAAGACCTCAGACCTCCCAAAAGGCAAGAAACTCCCCACATACCTGGGTAGGGCAAAAGAAAAAACAGACACAAAAGAATAAGGACGGCACCTGCACCAGTGGGAGGGAGCTGTGAAGGAGGAAAAGTTTCCACACACTAGGAAGCCCCTCCGCGGGCGGAGACTGCGGGAGACGGAGGGGGGAGATTCGGGACCGCGGAGTAGTATTGAGCCATGCTATACAGATGGGCAATGAGTAATGCTCAAAGCATTTTCCAGCTTTTTCTTGTGCACAGTCCTTCATATCTTTTTGTCCACCCTCCGCCTCACTCCTAGCCAGTGTTTCTGGAAAGTTCTCTTCTAAGTCAGTGATGACCATCAAGTTGAAACTAACCTCAGTAGACATTGGTAAGTTAATGCCAATAAATTAGTGTTTAAAATTTTTTTGATTTATATGGATGATAGAAAAAATGTTTTTGATTTATTTTTACAAATATATGTAAAATTTTTCTACCCATCTCTGCAAGGTTAAAAGTATGGAAAAGAGAGAACGTTTCAAAAATGTGGAAAAGGTAGACCATGGTGAAAGATAAACTCTATTCAACAAAAATGCTTGTTTTTCAAATGTACTTGTGGAAACCAATGATAGTACCCCTTTTTAAACTAGATTAAGAGTGGAGTCATCCAGAATTAAACCGACTGTATGAAAGGCAAGGGCTTGGTTTCATCAGTGTTCCAAATTTAAAGAAACTCGTGGAGTCAACACAAATATTTCAAACTTCTCTCTCTCTCTCTGGCCTCTGGCTTTTACCAAGAAACCCACATGTGGTTTAATCACTTCATGTTTATTTCAATAACAAAGTGATGAAGCACTATGTCTTACCATACACACCACTTGTACATTCTTCTTTCATCTATCCATTTTCTGATCCATTGATTCACTTTTAGTAAGTGCCTACTCTGAGAAAATCACTGAGGCTATAAAGAAAAATAAGACCCAGCATCTGCTCTCAGGGACCTTGCCATTTCAGGCATGTTCTCACACACATCTGTGCCCACACACACACTTGCACACACATAGATATTGCCAAAGTGTTTTATCTGCCAAATGATGGCCTTGCTTGTCCGTTCGTAATCTGGTGGTCAGAGTGTGAGGAAAAACTTATTTTCAGCCTTAGGCCCAGAAAGTAACTGAGATTTCTCTGATCAGATACAAAATCGTCATGAGGGTTCAAAAAAGAATTCCCTTTCCCTTTACAACAAACAGTATTTTACCTATTGAGTTGGAAAGAAACTTAGGTTTCTTAGACCTATTCAGGTCTCAAAATACACTTTTACTGTAGATGTTAAACAGGTTTATAATATTTCCCTCTGAATACAGACATGGCAGATGGAATCTCTCCCAATTCTGCTTCTCTAAAACCTTAGAAAGCTAAAGGAACCAACTACATGTCTCAAGTCCCACAAATATGCACATTGGTATTTGTGATTTTTCATATTCTTTCTATGTATATCTTCTAGATTCTAATTTTGAATGAAAAGCCTAGCTGTTCTCAGTACTGATGACACAATATCTTAGATAAAATTTCTTTTGCTCTTTTGGGAGGTAAATTCATTTATGCTGAAATGTTTGAGTACTGCATTTTTTGTTTACACCTTGGATTCTTCCAAATATTATTTGAAGATGCTGGGCTAAGTACAGTCTTTAGCTCATATTATGTCTATGCCTATTTCATAGGTACAGTGGCTTTTCTGTGTTTGGAGCTTCATTCAATTTAAAAAGCTTAAGTATCAGCTCATATCTGTATGATGAATAACTTTGTAATCATGCTTCTTATGTTGCATTATAACTCTACTTTTACCATCAACATGACAGTGAGCCCATTGAGGACAAGGGGTGTCCATTATTCATTTCTACAGCTCCAGTACCTAATTCTGTGCTAAGACATAGGAAAGCCTTGAATCAGTAAGATCTAAAACTGAAACATGGAAGGCTCAATCATGAGGGTAGCAACAAAGTGTGATTCCCAATGTAAAACATATTTTTGAAATGCAAATGCACTTTTAGTTTCTGAGAAGCAGATTTACCCTGGGTCATAGCACCTACTGAACACACAGAATTTGGACATTTGCTACCATTAATTGAGCTCTTAGTTTGAATTACAGTCTGTGTGCCAAGTGCTTTATATACATTATCTCATATAACCTTTCAATTACAGGAGAAACAGGTAAAGACAGTTACCGGTACAACAAAAGAGATGTCATGATAGCTGAACACAAACTTCTTGGGAGCCAGAATGCATTCTGTTTCTTACTCTGTTACTGATTTGTATCTGGTAACTAGAATGGTGCCTTATGCCAAAGGTGGATTTACCACGAAGAAAAGACTGTGCCTGGGGCTTGAGGGGAATCAAAATGTTTAAGAGAAGGCCTCTACCCCGGAGGCTTGGAAAGAGTTTTTTGAACATATTTGGCATTTAGAAGAGCATTTGTAAACTTGGTGTCAAAAGTTGCATCAGAATATTTGGGACTAAAGCCAGATTGCAATGGGCTGAGAATGAATACAAGCTGTAGAAGTCAGTGGAATGTATGGAACATTCTTCCAAGAAGTTTAATGAAAAGAACAAGAGAGAGGGGAGTAGTCTGGGGGGAGCCAGGTTTAAAAGGCCATTTTCTTCTTACCATTTTTCTCAGTGAGGAAATTGAATCCATTATTGGTAAACCAAGGGCAAAGAAGTGGCGGAAAGGAATATAGCAATACCAGGAGGGTAAAAGCCAGTAATAGGGAGAAGCAAAAAAAGATTAGAACAAGATCACTGATATACAATTCTATCTAAATTTTTTTGAAAATTTAATCTCCTTTTTTTATTATTATTTTTTTAAACATCTTTATTGGGGTATAATTGCTTTACAATGGTGTGTTAGTTTCTGCTTTATAACAAAGTGAATCAGTTATACATATACACATGTTCCCATATCTCTTCTGTCTTGCGTCTCCCTCCCTCCCACCCTCCCTATCCCATTTTTTGTTATTGAGCTGCATGAGCTGCTTGTAAATTTTGGAAATTAATCCTTTGTCAGTTTCTTCATTTGCAAATATTTTCTCCCATTCTGAGGGTTGTCTTTTGGTCTTGTTTATGGTTTCCTTTGCTGTGCAAAAGCTTTGAAGTAATCTCCTTTTTAAATATGCCTGTTTACATCCTATGAGATATCCTATGGGGGGCTTTGCTTGGATTTTGAATCTAATTCTCATTAAGCTTATCATTTATTATGAGTCCAATCACTTATCCAAGGAAGTGATCGTACTTTTAAATAATATTTTATTAAAAAGAATCACTGGTGATAAACAATGCATGTTTCTTGTAGAAAATATGGAAAATACAGATGAGCCAAATAACATGTTTTAAATTCATTTTAGATATATTCATTATCCTACCATCAGTAGGAATTGTGATGATCATAATCACTACTAAATGTCTCCCTCTACCACTTATCCATGTTTTAAAAAGTTTTATTCCTTTTTCTAAGACAAAAATGGATCATATAGCAAAGACTATTCTAAAATCTGCTTTTGTTATACAATATTTTTTAGCAACTCTTCATGTCATTCCACTTATTTCTTTCTCATCATTTTATTGATTGAAGAAAATTAAATTGTATGCATTTATTATAATTTGTTAAGTAATTCCTTATTGTTAAATATTTTTGTGCTTTTAGATTTTTATATTATAAACTACTCATGACTATCCTTAAAATACTAGCAATGATTATTTTTTAAAAATACTAGCAGTGACTTGCTGAGTCAGAGTATGCATCATTGTATGGCCTTTGTGAGGTTTTTCCTGATTGTCCTCCATAGAAGTTACACCAATTTACACTCTTGCCTAGAGAATATGAGAGCAGCTGTTGCCCACACCCCAGTTAATTCTAGGGATTAGCATTAAAAAATTCTGTTCAATATCAAATTTACTTTGATACATATATTTCATTATGGTTCTCCTTTTCACTTTTACTATAATAAGGTTGAACTTATTCCTACTGACTCTGTTATCCTTGCTCATTTGTTAAATGGTTATTTGATATATTTTACATTGGGGTTGAATTTCTAAGTGGGTTGTAAGTACTTTTTAAATGTTATATATTGAAACATGAACCACTTAGTAGGCATTTATATTCTGTAAATATTTCCCCTTTTTGTCATTTGCAATTTACTTTTTATGATTTAGGTCATGAATAAGTTTCAAAAATGTGATGTAGTAAGCCTTTTTCTTTATAGTTTGTACCTTTCCTGTGACGCTAAAGACTGTATAAATATTCACCTAGTATGTTTCTAATTTCACTTTCTACATTTGAATCTTTAAACTGTTTGAGGTTAATTTCATTATGGTGTCCAATGTGCAGGTAGAAGTTAAGATTATTTTTATGTTTGCCAGTCGTCTAAACACCACTTATTGAATAATCAATTATCTTCCACACTGATTTGAGGTGTATTCTTACTATATATTAAGTTCTTGTAAATACTGCATTTTAGGTCTAAATAATACAATTTTCTCTGTTGAAGTGTCTGTCATTTCCTGTATTAATATCACATTGTTTATATTTTTGTAGATTTATAATGTCATATGGATAAGAGCCGCCTATCTTTTGCAACTTCAAAATGATTTCGTTCTTTTAACATATTTATTTTATTGGTAATCTCACAGTTGTTTTGGCAGCAATATTCATACTGTGGAATACTATTCAGCAATAAAAAGGAACAAACTACTGGCACATGCTACGTCAAGGATGAACCTCAAAAACATTATGCTAAGTGAAAGAGCTAGGCACAAGAGATCTCATAATGTATGATTCCATTTATATATGTCTCTATAAGGCAAATTTATAGAAACAGAAAGTAGATTAGTGGTTACATGGGGGCTAAGAGTGGGAGTGGGAATGAACTGTAAATAGGCATGAGGGATCTTATCAGTGTGATGGAATGTTGTTTTTTTAAAGATTGCTTTCTTATGTTAGTTAAACATCCTCCTTTTATTTTTCTCTCTTTTATTTTTTTAATACTGAGTTGTGTTTTTTTTTTCTTTTTGGCCATGCGACGTGACATGTGGGATCTTAGTTCCACGACCAGGGATAGAACTCCTGCCCCCTGAATTGGAAGGGCAGAGTCTTAACCACTGGACTACCAGGGAAGTCCTGGAAATGTCTTAAAATTTATTTAAGTTGATGGCTTCACCATGCAGTAAGATTACTAAAAATCATTAGATTGTGCACTTGAAATGAGTGAACTTTACGATATGTGAGATATACTTCAGTAAAGTTGTTATTAGGAAAGAATTATTATGGAAAGTTAATCAAAAATTATCACTGTGTTTTGTTTGGAACTGGATGATATTTACATATTAATTTCAGAATTGACATCTGATAATATTAAGTTTTCTTTCCTAAACTATGATATTTATTTCCCAGGAAATATTTATAACTTTATTTTTACAAATCCACAGTTTTCCTGTTAATTCCTAGGTTATTAGGTTTATTTTTGTTTGTTTTATTTTTAGGTGGTTGCTGGTGTTGATGATTTTCCCCCTATTAAATAATTGGTTATTGATGATACAATAGGGGACTGCTTGATTTTTATGTATTTTATAGTCTTCTTAATGAAATCACTTATTAGTTCTAATGTTCCTGAATGCACTGAAAGGTGTGAGTTACATTAGCAATCTGACTGACCTCTGGTCCAGACTTTAGAATGACACGTTATAGATTTAGCCACGAGTTCAATAATTTCTCTGTGAGTTTTTTTTTTCTGGATATTGGGGGTAGGAGTTTATTAATTAATTTATTTATTTATTTTTGCTGTGTTGGGTCTTCGTTTCTGTGTGAGGGCTTTCTCTAGTTGTGGCAAGCGGGGGCCAGTCTTCATCGCAGTGAACGGGCCTCTCACTATCGCGGCGTCTCTTGTTGCGGAGCACAGGCTCCAGATGCGCAGGCTCCGTAGTTGTGGCTCAAGGGCCTAGTTGCTCCGCGGCATGTGGGATCCTCCCAGACCAGGGCTCGAACCCGTGTCCCCTGCATTAGCAGGCAGATTCTCAACCACTGTGCCACCAGGGAAGCCCTCTCTGTGAGTTTTTCCCCAAAGTTGTTAACGGAGGTCATTTGGACAACATCTAGTTTATCAATTTGGTTTAAATTTAGAATATCTACTACTAATATCAGACCTTAAACCTATGACCTGAAATAGAGTTTTCGAGTAGGAAATTTTATAACAGCATGCTTTATAAATTAACTATCTAATGTGTAACAGTGACTGGAATTTCATTAAATATAAGCATATGTCAAGGGATCGTATTCAGAACGCTGGCCATCAGGTAAATTAACAAACCATTTGGCTGGAAATAGAATGACTAGCACAGGGATAATCTGCTCTGTTGCTGATGGTTATCAGGCATGAGACAGTTATCTGTTAGCTACATGTTTTAGTAAAGAATGAGCAAAACTTTACCCCTAAGGAAAAAAAAGAAAGATTTTCGTTGCTTACATTTGGTTGCTAACATCTTTTCCATTTAAATACACTCTAATGTACCAATGTTCCCTCTACTTAACAAAAGTATATGAGAATAAGTTAGAAAGTTCAAGTGATAGTCAATTTATAAAAGAATTTAAAAAGAGAGAGAGAAGATATTGTCTTGGAATTCACTTAGAAGTGTGAGGCAGTGTGAGAATAGAAGTGAATTTGGACAGATTGGTGAAGCTCTGGGGACTGTAGCTTTCTGGTGAGGTTATGTGAAACAGAGTCAAAATGGTGGTCTTAACCTCAGCATTTCTGGCACATCTAATATATTTAACCTGAATATTTTTATTCTATGAATTAAGTAGAAAAAATTTATCTTATTTTCATATTTTGAACCCAGTAAATCATTTGTGTTATCCTGCTGGTATACACATTTCTGAATTGGTCAAGGTTCTTATTCTAAGAAACAAAAAGTGACCCTGGAATATTTGAGCATTAAAGGTATTTATTTAAAGGATATCGCAGCTTGATAATCCAGCTTGTTTAGAGTTGTACTGACTTTTACTAACTTTTTATCACTAGATGTCCTCATATAAAGAGGCGTTTCAGAAGTCTGCTGGTGCTATGTAAACATTTCCCATTGTATGGCAGTTACAAAATGTTTCCCTTGACAGTTAGGATTATCCCCCTAGGCAGTATTGTAAGCTTTTATTTTTGCCATTTGCCTTTTGGCACAAAGACTCCAAAATTGTTAGATGCAGTGTCAGCTTATCCTTAAGTTGTCAGTGCTCCATGATGGAAGCATACATCTCAGAGGTACTAAACCTCTAAATCAGTAGAAGCAAGAAGGATAGGGTTTAAAAGTATTAATGAGTCATTACTAGGACAAGTAGGGGCCACTACTTCTACATCCATTGCTTGGTTTCCAATTGCTTGGAATATGGCTATAAAAGAAACAACATCATATATTATTTCTGGTTTGCAGCATACATTTCTATTCTATGTAAGCAGCTTCTGTGCAATGAGATGGATGATAAAGTTAGTGAAGCCATGGAATGTAGCCCATTGTGCATCTTGTTTTACCTTGTTCAGGAGCAATATTGTGTAGTTTCCTGATAGAGTATAAAGTGCTCAGAAACGCCAGAGGTTTTAGAGTTAGAGATAGTACAGCAGGCAGAGAAGAAAATTCAAATCCATAATAAATATCTAATCTGTGTCACAGATTGGATTCTTCAGGAAGCAGGTTCTGAGACAGATTTGTAGATAGGATGTTTATTGAAGAGTGCTCTAGGGATCATTACGTGTGGGAGTGTGAAGGAATGAGAATTGGAATGGAGGAACTGAACTGTGAGGCAGCCACAACAAAGGCCTCGGCCAGTCCCTACAGGGACGTCCAGAGCTCGAATGTGCCTCCAGGTTTGTCCTGAACTGGAACTTAGAGGCTGAGGCTTTTGTATAGCCCCATCAAATGCACCTCAAGCGTATCAAATTAATCTCAATTAAATGCCAAGAGGATCTTTTTAGTACTTGACAGCTGGTTCTAAAATATATATGAATATAAAGGGCCAGGAGTAGTTAAGATTTTGAAGAAAGAAAACAAGTAGGGGAAGTTGGTACTCCAGATATGAAGACTCAAAAAAAACGCTGCTAACCAAGACAGTGTGAATTGGCCTAGAGCTAGAAAAAGAGAGACCAGATTAAGAGATTCTTGTATATATGAACATTTGATATATGACAGATGTGACATAGTAGATCAGTGAAAAAATAAAGGACTTTCCATAAATGGAACATTTGGAATTGAGCATTCATATAAAAATAAAATTGGACCTTTTTTCATCTTATATACAAAAATTACCAATGGATCAGAGAGTTAAACATGAATGAGAACACTACACAACCTTTGAAAGGTGATGTAAGAGAAAGAATTGTACCCTTCAGATTGATTAAAAATTTTAATGTCCAACAATACCAATGTTGGCGAGCATATGAAGCAACAGAAACTCACAAGCTGCTTGTCAGAGTGTAAATTTGATTCATTCAGTTGGAATTCAGTTTGGTAATATATATTAAAGTTGACTGTAAGCATATCCTATAACCCAACAATTCCAGCGTTAGTAGTGACATTTGTGTAATAATAGCCAGACAATTGGAAACACCCCAAATGTCCATCAGTAGTAGAATAGCTAAATAAATTGTGGTAGATTCATACAATGGAATACAATGAAAATAAACATACTAGAACTACATGCAACATCCTGTATTAATTAAACAATAATAATATTAAACAAAAGTAGCAAATGCAAAAACAAACAAACAAAAACACCCAGTATGATTCCATTCACATAAAGTTCAAAAATCAGGGTTTTGGCTCCTCTGGAGGAAGAAAGGGGTTTTGATTCTGAAGGAACACTGTGGAGTTTGTATCTCAACCTTAGAGGAGTTTATGGGTGTTTGTTTTAAAATTATTTCTTAACTTGTACAATTTTTTTTCACTTTTTCTCTGTATGAGTTATATTTCACACAAACAATTTGAAAAGCAAAACACATAAAAAAGAAATGTTTGGGAACTTCCCTCATGACCTACATGTTTAACTGTACTTTTTCTGAGCTTTGAGCTGGAAGATGAAATATATAGCAATGGCCTTTAACTATGGAATCTCTCTAGGAAGTTGCCATCATGGACAGTCTCAGCCTGAATTCTCAAAGCAGCCACGCACTGGGAATGGACTTTCTGGTAGCATGACTGTAGCAATTATGCATATTTATAGCCCCAGCACCTACGTCAGTGATTGGCTTTTTAAAACTGCTCAATGCATGTTTTCCAAATGGATGACTTAATAAATGAATGAGTGAATGAATGAACAGTGCATCTTTCTGAAGCCTGTTGACTCATTGCAGAGCCTCACTGTAGATTAATCCCTTTTTAGAAAACTATAAATAAGTATTAAGGAATAATAATCTTCAACTCTTTGGACTTTGAAGTAACTTTCAGAATTATATATTGACCTTTAAGAAACAGGAGAAAACTGAGTCCCATATAAGAACTCCTGAATCAGTCTGTTAAGGAAGGATCCCTATTTGGTATTTAAAGAAGCACCAGAGAATATTTTGATACCTTTCCCTGGTAGGATATGAGGCATAAAGAACATTGAATAATCAAGTCTGCTAAATTCAAAACTACCTAACTCTATCTGAGAATTTGGAAGTGGTTTTTTTTCCTCTTTATATGTTTTCTGATAGATTTCTGTAAAATATACCACATCAACCCACTTTCCACCTTCTGTCAGTTACAATCTCCCATTCAGAAGCTAAATGGCTCTCTATGGTAAGCAGATATGTAATTAAGATTTACTTTGGTTGAGTGAAAATATGCCTTCTTTATAAAGAAAGCCCCAGGCCAGGTTCAGAATAGGCAAGGTTAGCTATGGTGGATTTATCAGCAAATTTAGCCCAATTTAAGAGGCATGCCTTCAAACCTATTAAAGATGGTGCTTATGTGATATTCTGTGATGTCTTCCGCCTAAGGATTTGGACAATTCATGCAGTTTACTTCAGCCTTGAAAGTGGATTTATATGAGAGGAAAAAAGGAAAGTGCTGAGAATATTTTTCATCTAACATCCTCCCTTTGACCACATAATAGTCCGAAAACTCACACAAGCAATTCCATATGGAGATGAGGAATGTCTAGCCAAAACAAGTTGTTCAGCTTATTAGCCTCGGGCTGAATAAGTTACTCAGAATATCTGGCATGGCCACCCTGTTTAAAAAGGAGAGGTGGGATGGCTATGCTTGCCTTTTCTCTCTCCCGCTGGAGTTTTAGATGAGAAAACAAATGGTTAGTGAGGCAATGCTGCAGGCCAGAAGCCCTGTGCTCTACTGTTTTCTCTGCACATTTGCAAAGCCTCACAAGTGCAACGATGCAAATTTCTTTGCACTCGACTGGCTACAGAGAAGGGTACATTGCACAATTTTCACTGTCATCTAGTTTCACATTTGATCCTTCTTGGGCAAGACTATCAAGTTGCTTTGGTGTGAATCTTGGCAGAAAAAACCTCTTCTCTCCAAGAATTTGAAATACTGTGAACTGCAAACTAAATTGGCTCCAACTGTCTGCTCTATTGTACAGGAGATGTAAGATAGCAGAAGGAGGGTTAGAATACGTTTTGATTTTGAGAGCTTCCAGAAATTCAATTTTAAAAATTTTTGTAAGGGATAGGGAGAATAAAATTGTATTCAAATTGAATTGGAAGGCAATTTGAGGATTTTTTTTTTTCTCCCAGTCAGGTCAGTAGGAAACCCAGTTCATCCCTTTGTCTCTAGTTTAAGTATGAATTGGCACATCATGAGGTTATTTTGCCTGCCTATTTTGGCATCACTCAGATTCCCAAGATAAAGGACAAGTCACTTAGTACTAATTTTTCCACCAGCTCTTATTCATTGTGCACATATGTTCAATCTATCTTCTGGTTCTCTCCCTTTTTCTCCTTCTCTCCCTCCCTCCTTTCTCTCTTTTAAAAGAAGCACACACATTCACTTTCGAATAGATTATTGGAGAACCTTTGAAACTAATAGTGAAAAATGTTAAAGGTGTGTAATATAAAACTTCACAAACAGTTCATGAAAGAGTGAAGTTTTAAGTTTCTAGACTACCACAAATTTCCAGATTCCCCACCTTTTTTTAAAGTTATTGACTGTCTTTTGAGGGTGACCATCTAGTAAATAATTCTGATTTCTGCAACTTGTTAATTAGGCTAACCCAACATGACACTCAAATGGAAGACCCTCGTGGTAGAGCACGGTAGGTTAAACTACACACTCATTGGCCTGCGTTGGAACTTTATGTCACATCAGTTCAACCCAACAAAACCCAAGAGACTGAGAGAGACCTCCAGGGGCGGTTAAAAGCAGTTGTAGCAATCACCCACAACAGGGCTCGTTTCGCTCAAAATCATGACTCTGATATTGAGTAAGGGCATGAAGATTGCAAACCTGGAACAAGCCTGGAAAATAAACAATTGAGGGGTTGGCTGAATCACAGGGAATAGTGGTAAATAGAGTTGGAAAAATAACACAGGATCAGGTTATTGAGAGTTTAAATGTCATTAAGTGAGTAGTATTTTAGTTTATGTTAATACACAAAGGATTTGCATGATGTACAATTTGCCAGTAATTATCCTGACATTTTGATGGGGCCTGACTTGCATATCTGTAAATATTTGCAGTTGCTAAGTTACCAGCTATACTTATTTGAGTTTGTGTACCATTTCATTTTGTGGCAAGAGGAGATGTTTTAGGCTTCAAAGCAAGGGACTCCTACCTTTTAATGGATGCCTTCTTAGGAGTTCCCAATAGAAATCGTTTATACCATGTCACTCATATGACTATCTCTCGTTTATTATGTTGTTTTTTTCCTAACACATAGACTGTTTAGATGGAACAAGATCAGATAATCTTTTATTCTTTGATTCATTCTTTAATTTAAATTTAATCCTTTAATTTTTGCAAGACCCCTTATTAGGTCCTTTGGAGAATTTGAGTATGTGTCCCAACTTCTCCAAAGAGCCTAAGAGGGAAGATAAGGTCCATAAAAACAACTCAAGAATACATGAAACCTAACTGCTAGGTCCTCTCTAGCCAATGGGGACTGAAATCTCCCATCTCCCACCTGCACCCATGGGAACTCCAGACAGCATCCCCTCCAGCATTTCTAGGAAAGCTGGAGGAGTGCTTCCCATGCGTTCACAAACCGAGTTGTCAGCTTCAGTTACTATGAGGTATCTACCCTGCCTTTCCTCTTCCATGTTAGCTTCCCCTTATCATTGTCTTCCTTTTATGAAGCTCCTTGAGAAATCATCACATTCATTCATTCCTTAGATATTTAATGAGTGTTTTCTATAAACCAAGCACTCAGTTTCTTCTAGGAATAAGTGATGAACACAACAGGTAAAATCTCTGACTCTTAGGATGTGTGTGTTGTGCAGGAGGGTGGTAAGGAAAGGCAAATACGATTTCAGATAGTGACAAGTGCCTCAGATAAGGGTAGATGAGACTGAAAATGGTGAGAAAGATGGTCAGAGGAGGCCTCTCTGAAGAGGAGTGTTTGACTTGATGAGAAGTGGCTACTGATGTCAATGTCCACCAAGAGAATGCCAATCGCCCTGCCAAGGGTTCTGTGGGTACCTGTTTCATCACAGCTAATCCTCATATTGTCAGGACAATTATGGATTATGGACACACTCTCAACTTTGGCCACACTTTATATCCAGATCCCAAATAACATACTTGTTTCCAGTCTCATGATGTCTTTCATCAACACAACTCCTTCAGCTCTTGGTCCCTCCACTGTGCTCATCTCCTTCCCTCTTCCCAGGTGCTGATCAGGATTTGTAGGGATTGACACCTATACAATCTGGGGCCCTCTTCAAGAAAATAAATAAATAAAACCACAAGAATACAAAATTAGGTCCAGGGAATTAGCAAGGGCCTGAGGTTACTCTTCTTTCTGTCCAAAAGAGGAGCCCCCATGCAGATAGATCCCTGGGGGAGTTCTCTGCCCTTTATTTTTACACATGCCACAATATGAATGTCAGTTCGAGGCCCCATACTACACAAATAGATGTTTTCACCATATGATAGATAGATAAGGGCAAAGTGAGATGAAAGTTTAGAAGAGGGAAAAATTGCATCCCAGTGGAGGCAATCAATGAACAATTTTGGTGTTACCTGAGCTGCATCTTGAAGGATGAATAAGGTTTGCATACCCAGAAAAGATGACTTTATTGAGTGCCTTGTCTGTGTACAGTCCCTCTACATCCTACATTACCCTTTTAAGAACATTGCACAGTGGGAAGTGTCATTTTACAGATGATTAATCTAAAGGCTCAAAATTATATAAGTATCATATTGCATAAGTCACTTAATTTGTTTAAACCATGTTTCCCACTGAGCCCCATCTGAGTTGAGTGCTCTTTCCATTATGCCAGGCTGACTCTGATTTTGAGTAAGGGCATGAAGATTGCCAACCTGGAACAAGCATGGAAAATAAACAATTGAGAGGTTGGCTGAATCACAGGGAGTAGTGGTAAATAGAGTTGGAAAAATAACACAGGATCAGGTTATTGAGAGTTTAAATGTCATTAAGTGAGTAGTATTTTAGTTTATGTTAATACACAGCAATAAATAATATCACAACTAATGACCAAGTTCCATCCATAGAACCTCTTGTTAAGTGTGAATATAGTCAAGGCAAATTGCCATGGAAACAGTTTGCACTGACCTTCCATCAGGGCTGTTCACATAGTATGATATCAGGAGTGCTGAAAAATAACCGTCACCCTTTTACTGATGTTTGAAATTCCACCATGTAAGCTTTACCCTTTGCCTGGCTGTTAAACTCTTACCTCTGAAAGAGGCAAACAATAAATGTAATAGAGATTGTTAGTTTCTCCCCTGGGAGCAGCTTTAAAGAAGCAGGGAGCATAAAGGTACAGGGAGAAGGAAACCTAACATTGCAGAAGAGAGAAAGCTTCATAATTTTCTGTTGTATCTTTACTTCCAGTCATGTGGATTTGTTGCACTCTTGCTCTGCCCAAAGTATTGAATAGAAAGAGAATCCAGAGCAAAAGCCATGGGGACAAATGGGGTTGTTTTGAGTAAGGAACAGCTGCTCTGTTCTATTGAAGCCATCTCCAAAGCCCCTTTTCATTTAGGGCAAACCCTAGTGTGGGGAAACTGCGTGAAAAACAGAGAAGAGGGAGAGGGCTGGTAAGTGAAGGATGACAGTGGAAGCCCTCCCAGCAACAGATCCTGCGGTCTCTTCATGGTGGGCTGTCAGCATCTTCCCAGCTGCTTCCTAGTGCCTCTGGCTGGGTGTGTCTGGGAAGCTTCACACACTTTGATTCAAATTGCATATTCTTTTTCTCCTTGAGAGGTTTCTCATCTGGGATCCCATGGAGAGACTGGCAGAGGCATGTGTTTCTATTTTTAAGAATACAATAGATGTTGAAAAAAATGTGAAAGGAAATGCAAAGACCAGGTTCTGTGGCAGAGAGAAACTTTGGCCTGTTTGGTACCTTTAAATGGTGCCAAGCTCCATCTGGCAGCTCAGCCTTGATTTTGCTGTCAACTGAGGGTAACCAGCATTCCACAGAGTTGTGCAATCTGTTTTGAGACAAGAGAAATTGACTGGACTTCATAGAGTCACTAAGATTACCAGAGAGGGTCCATCGTGATGTGCGTAATTATACTTAAGTTACTGTAGAATATGAGCTTTTGAAGGCAGGAGCCACATCTTTCCATCAGTCACTGAACCTGAAAGGTGCTATAGCACCGTTATTTAAGTTTGTGGAACGAATGGATGGATGATCAGATGCAATCCCTGATTGAAGTGACTCTTATCAAGAAGCTCTTCCTCAAATGGTCTTATCTCTGTTGATGCAAATGCAGGAGTCTAGATTGTTTGTGAGATAAGGAAATGTAACTTTGAGAAGAAGAAATTCCTAACTGAATGTTAATTCTGGGTTTTGCTTGTGAGTGAAAAAGAAGTCCACCCACACTATTAGGCCCTGATGGTTATTGTCAGGTGCCTGCCATTACAAATAGAGTATATATGGTGAAATGATCTTTTGAATTTCATTTGTGCTACTTTTCCTATTCAGAATGCTTCAGTGGCTCCCCTCCATCTCCTGGAAAACAACAAACACACGGGCTGGACTTGCATCACCATCCTGGGGTAACTGTTTTGCCTCTGAAGGTACACGTTCAATCAGACAAACTTGGGTTCAAATTCCACCTTCTCTCCCTTCCTAGCTGTGTAACTCTGGGCAATTTCCTTATCTTGCTAAGCCTTAGTTTCTTTGTCAGAAAAGCATTAGGGGGAAAATAGACATTCTTTATCAGGGATTTAATTTTGAACGATTTCACTCGACAAGCCTGGAAGAAAAGGGCCCAAATCAACTTATAAAACCCAAAATGCATATTCACAATTAATATCAACTCTGTTCATTTTGCATTATAATAATAGTAAATAAAAATATTTACTATTTACTGAGGTATGTGATGTGATAGTCACAAGTACTGGACCCTACCTCTGCTGTTTACTAATTGTATAACTGTATCTTTACTCTTCCATGCATTGGTTCCTTCACTGGCAAAATGAAGATAAAAATATAACAGCTGTTTCAGTTCATGTAAAGTGCTTAGCACAGTGTCAAGCACATAGTAAATGTTTAATTAATGTTAGTTACTATTAGCAGATATTTACTATACATCAGGCGTTGCATACCTTATCTCATTTAACCTCACAGCCTAATGAAGTAGGCATTGCTATTGCCATTTGAAGATTAAAACAAAGCAAAACTGTAATTTACAGAAGTTGAGTAACTTGTTCAATGACACTATTGTAAGTGGTAAAACCAGGAGTCAAGCCCAAATGAGTATGATTTCAATGTCCTAAGTCATACATCTGACCTCCTGATTTTATTGGTCTGGGGTAGGGCCCAATCACTGATACATTTTAAAAGTTCTCCTGGTGAGTCTATGCAAATATAGCTGTTATTGAGAACCACTAAGATTTTTAGGCCCTGCTTCCCTCCCACCCTGCAGCCTCAAAGTACTGACTTAGAATCTCTAGGAATAGAACCTGGAAAACTGTATTATAAACGACCATCCCAGGTGATTCTAATGATCAGATAATTCTGGCTAACATTTCCCTGTGTGTGTTTATCTCCTCTATCAGGTGATTGGTTGCTTTAGAGCATGTGTTTTTATTTCCTTGTCTCTTTAGCATTTAATTCATTGCATTATAGGCTTAGTAAAATATGTTCTCATTGGTTGTTGAATGGTTGAGAACACAGTAAGAATGAGATTGTTGAGAAAAGCATACAGTTTGAATTAGGGCTGAGAGGATAACCTAGCTGTAGTGTACAGGGGAATAATACAGAACAGTTTTAAGGCAATGTATTCCTGGGCAGAAGGTCTTCTTTTCACTGTGTCCTCACGTGATATTTGCTTTATGCATTTGGGTGGAGAGAGAGAGGACGAAAGCTCTCTGATATCTCTCCTTAAAAGAGTACTAATCCCATTTTGAGGGCCCCACCCTCATGGCCACATTTAAACCTAATTACCTACTTAAGAACCCATCTCCATATACCATTACACTGGGGATTAGAGCTTCGATATATGAATTTTGAGGGGACGCAATTTAGTCCATAACAGAAATATTATATATCTTGCTAGCATGTATATTTCAAAACTCATCAAAGCATACACTTAATATTTATGTATTTAATCATATATAAACTTCAGTATAACAAAATTATATATATTCAACACTCATATATATACATTCATAAATATATATACACATATATACATTCAAAATTATGTATATATTCAAATTTATGCAAAAATATATATTCAACATGCATATAAGATATAGTCAATGAATAAACAGGATAAAATTCTAGAGCTGAAAAAAAACCCACATCTTTATTTTGAAAAAACCCACCAAATGTAAAACAGAATGGATTAAATTGGCCTACACATACACACATATTTTGGCCACAGTTCAAAATTTTAAGGGGAAGGAGATAATTCTAAAAGTTCCCAAAGAAAATCAGATTGACATCAGAAATCATACTGGAAATGCTAGATAGTGGTAAACCTAGAATTCTATACCTAGACTAACATTCAAGTGTGTATGAAGAATAAATATGCTTTTAGATGTCCAAGGACTTAGAAATTTTACCATCTACAAACTAATTCTAAGACGATTACTCAGGATGGTCTGCTACACAAAAGTAAGCATATTAACCAAAAAAAAAAAAGCACAAAAAACCCCAAGATATAGACAGACTTCCTAGAAAGTGTAAGGAGAAAAGTAAACTCAGAAATACTTGTTAATGCAGGTGATATGGTTGCATATCTGGAAAATCAAAGTCTATAAGAGCATTCAATATAAGACTGATAGCAATGTCAATATCCAAAAAACCCAATGCTTTTCTTATATATCAGCAATAACCACCTAGAAAACAAAATGAAGAAATACCCTTTTCACAATCATGACAACAAATGAATAGAAATAGAATTAAAACATTACAGAGTTTATATTCTTCAACTGAGGAATACGAATAATAACTTGAATTAATGGACAGAAATACCATTTCCTTATATAAGAAGAATCAACATTATCAGCAAGCAACTGCACCCTAAATTTACCAATAAATTCTACAATATTAAAAGTCTCAGTGGCATAATGTTTTAGAAACTTGACTAAATCATCCTGATGTTCATATGGTAAAATAAATATAGACTGTGTAGAAATATTCTCCAGAAGAATGAGTTAAAAAATGACTTACCCTATCAAATATTAAGACAGATTAAAAAATTATAGTCATTGAAAGAATGTATTCTTGCTAGGGAGATAGACATACTAGTCAAAGGAACAAGACTTGTGTTATTATAAATTGTTTGCTGTCATGGGATGAATTGTGTCTCCCCTGAAATTCATATGTTGAAATATTTATTGCTCTCTAGAACCTCAGAATGTGACCTTATTTGGAAATGGGGTCACTGTATATATAATTAGTTAAGTTTGGGTGAAGTCATACTGCAGTAGGGTAAGCCCCTAACCCAATATAACCAGTGTCTTTAAAAGAAGGGGAAATTTGGACAGAGGCACATACACAGAGAACATCCCATGTGAAGATGAAGGTAGAGATTGAGGTGATGCTTCTACAAGCCAAGGAATGTCAGAAATTGTCAGAAAACCACCAGAAGCTGGGGGAGAGGAAGTATGGAACAGACTCTTCCTCATGGCCCTTAGAAGGAACCAACCCGACTGGCACCTTGATCATAGATTTCTGGCCTCCAGAACTGTGAGATAATAAATTTCTGTTGTTTAAGCCAGCCGGTTTGTGGTACATTGTCATGACAGCCCTACGAAACCAATAGAGTTGGAAAAGAATGAACTATCAATAAATGATGTTGAGATAAGTAACTAGCCAGTTGGAGAAATAAACTGAGTATCTTCCTCATTCCTCATACTGAATTCAATTACATCTGTTATCAGTGTTTAATGTTGGGAAAGTATTGGAAGAAAATATTGGTGAATATACTTTATAGTCTTAGAGTGAAATTTTTTTAGCATTATACAAAAATCTGATAACTGTAAAAGACTAATAACTATCAATTTTTTACCTTTCAACCTAGTAAAATTTTTAAATATAGATAATATAAAGCATTGGCCAACGTTTTAGCAAATGGTACTTTAATACAATGGAGATATTTTCTATATAACAGAAAATTATATAGTTGTTTATATATCTAGTTGTTCATGTAGCATTATTTATAAGAAAGGATAACTAGAAATAAACTAAGAGATTGGTTAAATAAATTATTCTCCATTCATGAAATGGAATTATCTTCGTTCACTAAACATGTAATACATCTCTATTTAACAATATGGAAAGATCTCCATGACAAATTGTGGACTGACAAAAGCAGGCTAAAAAGGGCATGTGTAGTATGATCTTATGTGTGCGCCCCCCTACACACACACGCACATCAAGAAGTCTAATTAGTGGAACCCTCAAGACGGTGGAGGAGTGAGACGTGGAGATCACCTTCCTCCCCACAAGTACATCAAAAATACATCTACACGTGGAACAACTCCTACAGAACACCTACTAAACGCTGGCAGAACACCTCAGACTTCCCAAAAGGCAAAGCTAGGAAGCCCCTTCGCGGGCGGAGACTGCGGGTGGCGGAGGGGGGAGCTTTGGAGCCGTGGAGGAGAGCGCAGCAACAAGGGTGCGGATGGCAAAGCGGTGAGATTGCCGCACAGAGGATCGGAGCCGACCAGCACTCACCAGCCCGAGAGGCTTGTCTGCTCACTCGCCGGGGCGGGCAGGGGCTGGGAGCTGAGGCTCGGGCTTTGGAGGTCAGATTCCAGGGAGAGCACTGGGGTTGGCTGCGTGAAAACAGCCTGAAGGTGGCTAGTGCGCCACAGGTAGCCGGGAGGGAGTCCGGGGAAAAGTCTGGAGCTGCCGAAGAGGCAAGAGGCCATTGTTTCCAGGTGTACGAGGAGAGGGGATTCCTCCTCCATGCACCGACAGGAGGCAGAGCACTGCCTGAGCAAGCTCCAGAGGCAGGCACGAGCCATGGCTATCAGCTCAGGCCCCAGAGGCGGGCATGAAATGCTAACGCTGCTGCTGCAGCCAACAAGAATCCTGTGAGCAAGCACAGGTCACTGTCCACACCCCCAGCCCCCGGGAGCCTGTGCAGCCCACCACTGCCAGGGTCCCGTGATCCAGGACAAGTTCCCCAGGAGAACACACGGCGCGCCTCAGGCTGTTGCAACATCCCGCCAGCCTCTGCCACCGCAGGCTCACCCCGCATTCCAATTATGACTACCGTACCCCTCCCTCCCCCAAGCCTGAGTGAGCGAGAGTGCCCTAATCAGCTGCTGCTTTAACCCCCTCCTGTCTGGGCAGGGGGCAGACGCCTGAGGGTGACATACGCACACAGGTGGGACCAAAACCAAAGCTGAACACCAGGAGCTGTGTGAACAAAGAAGAGAAGGGAAATTTCCCTGTGCAGCCTCAGGAGCAATGGATTAAATCCCCGCAATCAGCTTGGTAAACCCAGCATGTGTGGAATACCTGAATGGACAATGAGTGTTCCCAAAATTGAGGCAGTGGACTTTGGGAGCAACTGTAGACTTGGGGTTTGATGTCTACAACTGATTTGTTTCTGATTTTTATGTTTATGTTAGTATAGGTTTTAGCACTTGTTATCATTTGTGGATTTGTTTATTGGTTTGGTTACTCTCTTCTTTTTCCTATTATTATTATTTTATTTTAATAATTCTTTTTATTATTTTTTTTTTCTCCCTTTCCTTCTGAGCCATGTGGGTGACAGGGCCTTGGTGCTCTGGCCTGGTGTCAGGCCTGAGCCTCAAAGGTGGGAGAGCCGAGTTCAGGACATTGCACCACCAGAGACCTCCCGGCCCCACGTAGTATCAGTTGGCGAGAGCTCTCCCAGAGATCTCCATCTCAAAGCTAAGACCTAGCTCCACCCAACGGCCAGCAAGCTCCAGTGCTGGATGCCCCATGCCAAACAACTAGCAAGACAGGAATACAACCCCACCCATTAGCAGAGAGGCTGCCTAAAATCATACTTAGTTCACAGACATCCCAAAACACACCACCAGGCACAGCCCTGTCCACCAGAAAGACAAGATCCAGCCCCACCCACCAGAACAACAGGCAACAGTCTCCTCCACCAGGAAGCCTACACAAGCCACTGAACCAACTTCACCCACTGGAGGCAGACACCAAAAACAATGGGAACTATGAATCTGCAGCCTGCAAGATGGAGACCCCAAACACAGTAAGTTAAACAAAATGAGAAAACAGAAATATGCAGCAGATGAAGGAGCAAGGTAAAAACCCCAGAGACCACACAAATGAAGAGGAAATAGGCAGTCTACCTGAAAAAGAATTCAGAGAAATGATAGTACAGATGATCCAAAATCTTGGAAGTACAATGGAGAAAATACAAGAAACATTTAACAAGGACCCAGAAAACTAAAGAGCAAACAAACAATGATGAACAACACAATAAATGAAATTTAAAATTCTCTAGAAGGAATCAATATCAGAATAACTGAGGCAGAAGAATGGATAAGTGAACTGGAAGATAAAATAGTGGAAATAACTACCACAGAGCAGAACAGAGAAAAAAGAATGAAAAGAATGGAGAACAGTCTCAGAGACCTCTGGAAAAACATTAAATGCACCAACATTCAAATGATAGGGGTCCCAGAAGAAGAAGAGAGAAAGAAAGTGTCTGAGAAAATATTTGAAGAGATTGTAGTTGAAAACCTCCCTAACACGGGAAAGGAAATAATCAATGAAGTTCACGAAGTGCAGAGAGTCCCACACAGGATAAACCCAAGGAGAAACATGCCAAGACACATACTAATCAAACTATCAAAAATTAAATACAAAGAAAAAATATTAAAAGCAGCAAGGGAAAAGCAACAAATAACATGCAAAGACGGGAAAGGAAATAGTCAATGAAGTTCACGAAGTGCAGAGAGTCCCACACAGGATAAACCCAAGGAGAAACATGCCAAGACACATACTAATCAAACTATCAAAAATTAAATACAAAGAAAAAATATTAAAAGCAGCAAGGGAAAAGCAACAAATAACATGCAAAGGAATCCCCGTAAGGTTAACAACTGATCTTTCAGCAGAACCTCTGCAAGCCAGAAGGGAGTGGCAGGACATGTTCAAAGTGATGAAAGGGAAAAACCTACAGCCAAGATTACTCTACCCAGCCAGGATCTCATTCAGATTTGATGGAGAAATTAAAACCTTTACAGACAAGCAAAAGTTAAGAGAATTCAACACCACCAAAGCAGCTTTACAACGAATGCTGAAGTAACTTCTCTAGGCAGGAAACACAAGAGAAGAAAAAAACCTACAAAAACAAATGCAAAACAATTAAGAAAATGGTAATAGGAACATACACATTGATAATCACCTGAAATGTAAATGGATTAAATGCTCCAACCAAAAAACATAGACTGGCTGAATGGAAACAAAAACAAGACCCATATATATGCTGTCTACAAGAGACCCACTTCAGACCCAGGGACACATACAGACTGAAAGTGAGGGGATGGAAAATTATATTCCATGCAAATGGAAACCAAAAGAAAGCTGGAGTAACAATTCTCATATCAGACAAAGTAGACTTTAAAATAAAGACTATTATAAGAGACAAAGAAGGACACTGCATAATGATGAAGGGATCAATCCAAGAAGAAGATATAACAATTGTAAATATTTATGCACCCAACATAAGAGCACCTCATTACATAAGGCAAATGCTAACAGCCATAAAAGGGGAAATCAACAGTAACACAATCATAGTAGGGGACTTTAACACCCCACTTTCACCAATGGACAGATCATCCAAAATGAAAATAAATAAGGTACACAAACTTTAAATGATACATTAGACAAGATAGACTTAATTGTTATTTATAGGACATTCCATCCAAAAACAACAGAATACACTTTCTTCTCAAGTGCTCATGGAACATTCTCCAGGATAGATCATATCTTGGGTTACAAATCAAGCTTTGGTAAATTTAAGAAAACTGAAATTATTTCAAATATCTTTTCCAACCACAATGCTATGAGGCTAGATATCAATTACAGGGAAAAAACTGTAAAAAATACAAACACTAAATAATATGCTACTAAATAATATGCTACTAAATAACCAAGAGATCACTGAAGAAATCAAAGAGGAAATCAAAAAATACCTAGAAACAAATGACAATGAAAACACGACGACCCAAAACCTATGGGATGCAGCAAAAGCAGTTCTAAGAGGGAAGTTTATAGCAATACAATCCTACCTCAAGAAACAAGAAGCATCTCAAATAAACAACTTAGCCTTACACCTAAAGCAATTAGAAAAAGAAAAACAAAAAAACCCTGAAGTTAGCAGAAGGAAAGAAATCATATAGATCAGATCAGAAATAAATGAAAAAGAAATGAAGGAAACAATAGCAAAGATCAATAAAACTAAAAGCTGGTTCTTTGAGAAGAAAAACAAAATTTATAAACCACTAGCCAGACTCATCAAGAAAAAAAGGGAGAAGACTCAAATCAAGAGAATTAGAAATGAAAAAGGAGAAGTAACAACTGACACTGCAGAAATACAAAGGATCATGAGAGATTACTACAAGCAACTCTATGCCAATAAAATGGACAACCTGGAAGAAATGGACAAATTCTTAGAAAAACACAACCTTCCAAGACTGAACCAGGAAGAAATAGAAAATATAAATAGACAAATCACAAGCAATGAAATTGAGACTGTAATTAAAAAATCTTGCAAGAAACCAAAAACCCAGGACTAGATGGCTTCACAGGTGAATGCTATCAAACATTTAGAGAAGAGCTAACACCTATCCTTCTCAAACTCTTCCAAAATATAGCAGAGGGAGGAACACTCCCAAACTCATTCTACAAGGCCATCACCCTGATACCAAAATAAGACAAAGACGTTACAAAAAAAGAAAACTACAGGCCAATATCACTGATGAACATAGATGCAAAAATCCTCAACAAAATACTGGCAAACAGAATCCAATTAAAAGAATCATACACCATGATCAAGTGGGGGTTATCCCAGGAATGCAAGGATTCTTCAATATATGCAAATGAATCAATGTGATACACCATATTAACAAATTGAAGGAGAAATTTGATCATCTCAATAGATGCAGCAAAAGCTTTCAACAAAGTTCAGCACCCATTTATGACAAAAACCCTCCAGGAAGTAGGCATAGAAGGAACTTACCTCAGCATAATAAAGGCCATGTATGATTGCTTTCAGAGGGAATACAGTCCTGCTGACACCTTCATGTTGAACTCCAGAACTGTAAGACAATAAATTTCTATTGTTTTAAGCCAAAAAAAAAAAAAAAAAGTCTAGTCACCTGAAGTCTAGAAAAATATTGAACACAATTATAATAGTGATGGAATTTAGGGTGACTTTTAATTTACTTTTCACACTTTTCTATATTATTTGAAATTCCAACATGAGTGTTCATTAATAATTTAAAGATTTTTTATTATGAATTTAATTAAGAATAAATATATGTTTAAAATAGTTACATTTTCCCCAGCATTTTTAATTTAGAAATATATCTTAAATAATCAGAGATGCACACATGGGTTTACATATAAGGATATTTGTTCCTAATTTTGAAAATTGGGAAACACCAGAATAAGTAACATTTGTTACATAAAGTATGCTGTATCCGAGTGGCAAAATCTATGCAGCCATGAAATATAATGTATAAAATAGTTCATACTGTATGATTGCAGTTTGTGGGAAAACATGTATATATGTACAAATACTTAGAAAAGTTGAAAGACAACAAAATGTTATGTTTTTATTTCTGAAAGATAGAGTTACATTACTGATATTTCTTTGTTAATTCTTTATAATTTTTACATAATACAATTAAGAATATATAGTATGGACAGACCCTTGCCGTTGTTCCCAGTGCTATGTGTATATATTCAAACAAACAAACACTCACACACACAATCTACATATATTGTGGAAAAACACAAGTCTGAGATAAAATATTCTTTTTCCTTCTCTTCTCAAATCCATCTTCCTTTTGCCACATGTTGCTCATCTTGAAGCAGTCCTTTCTGGTGCTCCTTTACCCAGAGCTCAGTAAGAGTGCTCTGTGCTCAGCAGGAATCAAAGAAGTGTACCATCCAGGAGACAGATAGCCCTTTCCGAGAAAAGCTCTATTTTCATCCTTCCTTGCCCCTCCTCCTGCTCTTATTCTGGTACTTTTGGAGATTAGAGATTTTAATTGTATGACTTGTGAAATGCCGTTTTTCTTCCAACAGCTGTGTTTATGGTATATAATCTTTTAGCTGCCTATATGCCAACATTTAAAAGCATTCTGATGGATAATACTCAGCTAGGGATTAATCTCTTCCAGCATCACCCTCTTGACCTGCAAATGTACATTAGTGGGGGGTATAATGCCTGCTCTGACATTTGTTTGCAGTGTATCCAAATACATTCTGGAATGCACATTCAGGTTTCCTGGCATTGAGACAGACAGGCGAGTCAGCACTAAGACATATAGTTCCCATATGCCAGGGTTAAGGGAACTAGGACTTGTTGAGCCTTTCACTGAGCTTTGCACTATGTACTTTCATGGCGTGCTCCCTGAAGGTTTACTCTGCTACACATCAACCATACCACCTAAAGTGCAGTGGGGTCATACGGTAAAAAAGGTGGATTAAGGCTGGGTTTGGGTTGCCTCTCGTGTGTTTTCTGTGTGTCATTTGATCAAGACCATCTTACAGTATAGACCAGTAGAGGATTGCCTTTGAGGACCTTCCCTGCTTTTCCACCCTCCAGCTTCTCTCATGAGATCTGAAATTTCAGTTTCAAATCCTGGTTTTGCCATCTGCTATCTGTGTGAGCTTGAGTAGATTACTTAGTGTTTCAAAGCTCTGTGATGCATATAATACTATGTATATCACAGGGCTTGGGGGAAAATGAAATAAATCATGTAAGTGAACCAGTGTAGACCTGGAGCATAAGAATTACTGTATGTGTTTGTGGAAACAAAATAACATTTTATGTTTTAAGACTGATTATTTTGAGTCATAACAGAGTATTCTGTTGTTGTTCATGGTTTCTCTGTTGAGATACAACTCTTCTTGGGAGGAGTAGTATTATACTATATGCTGGAAATAGTTGACAATTCAGGTTGACAGCTTCTTGAAACTAATAAGACCCATTGGGGAAGGATCACAAAATAAGTGTATGAGGGGATCAAAGAAGCAAAGTCTTTAGTCAATGGATCTGATCCTGTGCCATCAGTTATTATCTTTTAGCTTGTGTAATTTCCCCACTAATGTTTCTACTATATATAAGTAATGATTTTTCTCTGAAAAACCAGTTCATATACTCTTCTGTTTACAGGGATCTAGCCTTATGGCTCTTAAATATTTTTCATCTTTTTTTATTAAACAATTCAAAAGAAGAATACCATATAAACACTACTAAAAATTTAGGTCAAAGTGTAATAGTTTTTCCTACTCTTAGTCAGTTTTTGAGTTTGAGCTTGAGTTTCCTAATTATTAGACAGGAAACAGGAATAGAACTAGCATAAACCTTGAGATCATGCAGCTATTGGATCAAATCTTGCTCTGCCATTATATTAGGTGAGTAATTTGGGGTAAACTGCCTAATTTCCCCCAGTCTGTCTCCCTCTCTGTTAAATAGGATAATAATATCTATTTTGGAGGATTGTAATTAGGATTTGATGAGATAAGATATGGGAAAATGCATCTATCACAGAATTTGATGTGTTGGCAAGCAAAAATGGTAGTTATTATAATTGTCATTATAATTATTTAATTATGTTGCTAGCTACTGTCACATTATTCCTATTCTCAACCAAAATGCTTTGAGAGAGAGAAGGGACCAACACGGGTTCGTCAGAGTGTGAGGTCCACTCTGAAGTAGTGGTATGAAGTAGTAATTGGTTTACCAGATGGACTAGAAGGAGATTGCAGTTGTAAATAATTACAAATGTTTTAAATATTATTTTTCTGGTTAGGGAGAATTTCAAGTTTTGATTCATTTTTAAGAGGGACCATTAAACACGATTCCTGCAATATGTAATGCCCTCTAGCCAAGGGATACTAGAAGCACACCTCTAATTGAACAAAGCTTGGTTTATTGGCTCATTGCAAAGAGGGAGAACACACCATGGACCTCTAAGAATGATGGCCGTAGGAAGAACTTCTGGAATTTGAGTATGTGGTGGATGACTTGGGGGCAGGTTCAAGGAAGTGGAGATTTGCATTCGATTGCATGCTGTCAGGAAGCAGGAGTAATTTTATGCTTGAGTATTTTAATAAATCTTAGCTAGAAATTGAAGGAATAAAGTAAGGCTAAAGGAACAGTCACTCGTATCAGCCAGGATGGGGATATTCTTGGTCATTTTTGTGGTTTAGTCTTTTGTTAGTAGTCTTTTTGTCTTGATCCACTGTAGTCACAGAGTGGCCTTTTCCCATGCTGGTGTTCTGTGAAATTGTTTATGTTCGATTTCAGTTTACACCACTGCCTGGCTGAGAGTGCCAGGTTAGCTCCTGTGATCCAGCTATCAGAGGCTGCTTTCCTCTCTAAGTTTCTCATTTTCAAAGGATAACACTTACAGGTCAAGGAGGTATCCCTAACCTTTTTTTTTTTTCGCGGTACACGGGCCTCTCACTGCTGTGGCCTCTCCCGTGGCAGAGCACGGGCTCCGGACGCGCAGGCTCAGCGGCCATGGCTCACGGGCCTAGCCGCTCCGCGGCATGTGGGATCTTCCCGGTCCAGGGCACGAACCTGCATCCCCTGCATCAGCAGGCAGACTCTCAACCACTGCGCCACCAGGGAAGCCTCTCCCTAAGCATTTATTTTGAGTTTAACTCCTGACAAGAATGGACCAACACCAGGGTTTCCCAAACTTCATTCAGTACCATATTATGTCAATATAATTATTACTTAATATTTTTAACCAGTTCCATTTTAAATTAAATGAATATATTTTATAAAGAAACTTTATATCATTTCTATAGACAGACATTAGTATTACTGACTCAAAATAAGAGGTAAATATAATATAATATAAAATTTAATAAATTCTAGCTGAATGATTTTGCCTGCTAAAGGTTCTGAGGCTAAAGCCTGATCTCTCTTCATTTTAAAGGAAGTCTTGAACTTGAAGAGAGATTTAAAATTATAACCGAACTGAGCTTTTTCACTTGATATGATTGAAAGATTGAGAAATAAGCAAAAATTAAACTTATTGCAATGATTACCACCACTATTTAATACAAAGTCTGCATGCTATCTAAAACAATCATAGCCACTATCTCTTTTACCATGACTGTACACCTCTCACATATTGAAAAACACTAACCTGTACACTCTGTACACATGACTAGCTTTCTTAGTCTAAAACATCCAGAAAAAAAGAATATATATATATATTTTTTTAAATTTTTTAATTTTTTTGCGGTACGCGGGCCTCTCACTGCTGTGGCCTCTCCCGTTGCGGAGCACAGGCTCCGGACGCGCAGGCTCAGCGGCCATGGCCCACGGGCCCAGCCGCTCCGCGGCATGTGGGATCTTCCCGGACCGGGGCACAAACCCGTGTCCCCCGCATTGGCAGGCGGACTCTCAACCACTGCGCCACTAGGGAAGCCCTCAGAAAATATTTTTGCATTTGGTGTTCCGTTACAGCTGCCTTATTGAAAACAGGGTGTTTTCATAAGAAAGAGAGTTGCTCTAATTCATCTTAGTATCAGTTTAGTACATGTTGTTTTGCCCATAGAGGGAAGGACCTTATATACTGCACTGGGATTTACATAAAACCTAGTTTCCAATATACACCATCTTGCAAGTGCTTTTTCTTTGTTTACAATTGTCCTTGCTTCCTTTAATTTCTAAAGCAGCAAGAAATAGCATACACACACAAAAATAAAACTAAGCCAAGAAACAAGACACTTGGTTCTCCTTCTTTCTAACAACTGCTGTGACATTGGGTACATCACTTGCCTTCATTTTTCTCATCACTAAAGTCTCAGCCCAGCTCATGAATTGTTGTAAGGATGAAGTAAAGTGATAAGCTGAATAATAATATTACTTACTAATAAGAATCAGAAGTCTTCTCCTGTAGGCAGCTTGTGTTGTACTCAGAGGTTTACAACCCTATAACTCTTTCTTTCAATGAAAGACTCCACATAGCAGTTTTGATCACATAAGAGTTAATCTTAAGCATGTAACTTTTCATGATAATCTAAACTTTAGTTGTGGATTGAATGCTAAGTTGTTTTCCTTTCTTTTGAACTTTGAAGGTCCTTTTCCAGATGGTGTCATGTGGCACACTGTTTGTGTTGTAGTTCCTGATGACTTTGAAAGCCCATTCCATCAGAGATGCCTCACCACCCCACCAGGGACCCAGAATAGCCAGCCTTCCCATATGTTTCTCCATCCCTGCGCTCTTCAGTTCTTTTGCTGCCTTGCCTGCATAACAAACATAAATATGGTTCTGGACCTGGATTTCTCCCAGATGAGCAGACTTCAAAGTAAGTGTGAGGTCTCCAGGAGAAGACTTTTCCTTTGTCCATCCGTGTGCCCATTGCCTGCTATGTGTCTGGTTTTCTTAGTAATAGAGTGATTAAAGGAGGTGGCAAAAGTAGGGAGACGGGAGAGAGCCCAAAGTGGTTTGTGATTATCCAGAGCTGGAAGTGAATGGGGGAAGCAAGACAAAATTAGATTCTCCATCTGGAACAACACATTAGGCTGAGAATGACAAATTTAGTGCGAGTAGCAGGTTAGCAGTGACATGACATCAACACTTATACTGCAACTTTGCATGTCATTATTTAACATGCTAATATATCACTATTATATGCTCATTACTGGCAGCAGCATCACGCTGAACAAGAGATCATTATTTACTTGAGGGCCATGTCCGTGACTGATGAGGATAGTATAATACAGCAGCTACCCTAGGTTTTTTCATAATGGAAATGAAGTAAGACTTGTGTGTAGGCTGAACTTGAGATATGATGGAGAGCAGTAGAATGGTCTTCCAGGTCTTTCATGGGGCCATTGATATCATTCCCAGTCTGAGTATATAACATTCATCTGCATTACTCTTCCACTTATACTTTTTCACTTTTCCTTTTTACTTTCTTTCTTTTCTTTATCTTCTCATCTCTTAAAAGTCTTTTTCCTTTTTTTTTTTTTTTGCCTCCTTGTTTCTTTTTCTTTTGTAGTCTCTTCCTATTGGGCCAAGGAGTATTTTCCTGTAAATGCTATATTTCTCCCTATTCTTAAACAACCTACAAGTATTCATTGAGCATCTGTTAGGCTCTCAGTGCTCCCCAGTAGTGGGGTTCTATTCATGGTTGTTGAGTCTAACTGCCTTCCTTTCAGAGCATTGCACATTATGAAATCATGGGATGCATGACTTGCCTTAATATGATGGTACTTCTTGGCAGGAGGGATGACAAAGGCCAAAAATGAAGGAGCCATTAGAAAGAAAAGTTCATCAGACTGTGAACTTGTATGCAGGGCACATTAGCTTTTTCATCCTGTACTGTTTTGTAGGCAAGATGCTTAGTAAATAATGCTTGCAGAAAGAGAGCCATTCACCTTCATGCATGATGTTCGCTAACATTTTGTAGACTAAATAGGTGAATTAATGAATAGAGTGAATAAATGAATGCAGTTTCTTCACTTTTATTTTCCTACCCTTCTTTAAACCTAGATGTCTTTTTCATTACATTAGGTAAATTTGAGAAGAGTTGAGGAAAATTTAGTACTAATTATTTCAAAGCATGTTTCTTTTATTACTAGCCCTTTACAGGTGGGGATATGAAGCAATCTATCACATTTCTTTGAGGAGTGAAGTGACTAAGGATAATATTTGAGTGTTAACAATTTAATTATTACCACAGTTTTGGAAAATCCCATCACTCTCTTTTTTACTCTTCTTCTTGACCATATTTGGCTATGAGAAAAATAGACTTGTCTAGAAAAACATATTTCCTAGGACAATATTTCTTTTTACAGTTCTCATATTACCTCCTGTCAGAAGCATACAAATCACAGATTTGCTATTAGGACCAAAGTTCTAATAGGGCTGGGTATAGGGCAGCCAGGACCATTTGGGAATATAAGCTCAAAATCAAAGTCTAAGAAATCCCTTGTCAATCTAATATCTAATAATTCTTCTTAGATCATTTAATGTCAGAATTTGCTTTAAAAAACTCCACTGGAAAAATTCAGTATGGCACATAAAGGTGACATCAATTTGGAATATTAACTGCTTTATCATTTTTTCCTTTTATTGGTCATTTTCCTTTAACATATTTGCAATTTAATTTTGGTGTATAACCATTTCTTTATTGTTTATTTTTCTGACCTTATTACCAAGCTCAGCACCGTAGTAAAATTTTTCAGTATTCATTAATCTAATATTTATTGATATTATTGCTATCAAATCTTAATGGAAATACTTCATGATTTCATTTGAAAAAGCAACATGTCAAAAATCAGATGATTAATGATTTTTAAAAAGGTTAAAGAAATACATTGTTCATTTTGAAAAATGTAAATCTTATATCATTCTCTATGGATTTACTAATAAAACTTCCTTCTAAAAATTGTAGTACTAGAATAAAAACCTTTTCTGTCATTCTTAGGAACTTGGTAAACATTTATCTATATTAAAAAAAACCTTTACTTATTAAAAAATAAATTAACTTAAAATATAAAACACCTTTTCATTGAGTGACAAGGAGGCAATATGTATTTTTCTTTAGCTACCTTGCCAAACACTATTGGGACATGTTAATTCATATCACAATACGTAGACACACCAAGGACAGAGCCAATGGTAAATGCTGCCAATAGAAAACTAGCCCTGCTAGTGAGGTAGATTAAAGATAAACATCTGTTCCCCACTTCTGCTATAGAATCGTTGCCAGTAGACCATATCTGATAGATGATCTACATTGCTCCGTATTTAGTTTATTCTTTTCAAGGATGATAGGAAGAGTAGGTCTAAAGTAGTCATTAGAGAAATTTAGGCTCATTTACGATTTTTCACATAACAACTTTGGTGAACCTAACCCATCACCCCTACTTCCCCCAAATGTTTTGATTTTGGCAAAACCTAAAACACATTTGACAGTGGCACTTTTTTTCTTTTATTTCTCAACCTATTTGAAATTTAAAGAGAACACAGTCCATACATTTTTGTCTTTTTTTACACTTAATTCATCTATCTAGTATTTTGTAAACATAAGTTAATATCCAGAAACGTGTTGTATTTTTCATTTCTAAATATAGAAGAAATCCCCCTTTGTCACGAATAAATTAACTTGTTCCTAGGAAGTTTAACTTTTATTCCAAATTATAAAATAATAATTATAACAAATATGGAAGGGCTTGATTATAATATATCAGCTACAACAAATATTAAAAAGATATTGTCGATCAGATGTAAAGAACTAGGCAGGGCTTCCCTGGTGGCGCAGTGGTTGAGAGTCCTCCTGCTGAGGCAGGGGACACGGGTTCGTGCCCCGGTCCGGGAAGATCCCACATGCCGCAGAGCGGCTGGGCCCGTGAGCCATGGCCGCTGAGCCTGCGCGTCCGGAGCCTGTGCTCTGAAACGGGAGAGGCCACAGCAGTGAGAGGCCCGCGTACCGCAACAAAAAAAAAAGAACTAGGCAAAGATGACTTGGTTAATTTACGTACATTAGAGCACGCGCTCTCTCTCTCTCTCTCTGCATATAAATATATATATATATGTGTGTGTGTGTATATACATTTATAAACACCAGTTATCCAAAGGCTATGTTTACCTTTGAGATGGACCAAATCTAACATGAAATTTCTAACTAGTTTTTTTTAATACATTGCATTTGGATAGAGGAAAAAAAATTTAAGACTCACTAGGGATGCATATCTGTCAGTTTCTAATCAGAAAATTTGGAACCACTTTAAATATTTCATCAGAGAGATTTAATATGGGACTCAACTATTCAGATTTTGGAAAGCAGCAAAAGGAAAGAGGGACCATTGGTATAGCTCAGAGATAATGACTGCAGGAAGCAGCTACTGACCCTAGAGCTGGGGAGGGCTCAGAGAAAAGATGGGCTTTTCAGAACCTCGAGGAGGGACAGTGTGGAGAAAGGGGCACTACGCTGAGGAGCTTCTGCTCTAAAGAGGAAGTGCTGCCCAGCTTAGGTGCTTGTGGGAGGGGCCTACAGAGCTGGGGCTTAGCCACAAGGGAAAGGTTACTACCTGAGTGGGGCTGGTAACTCTGAGGGGGATGCTGCACAGCTAGTTCTGTAGCCTGTTGCCAAAACGAAGGTTCATTGCTCATGCAGCTTGGGCAGGTATAACAAGCAAATCAGAAACATTGGAGTCCCTTCCCTCATCCTCCCGTCTTCAAACCCTTCTCTAGCACCCCTTATTAACAAAACTTAACAAATTAGAAATATCGTTTGTAGAGTCCCAGTCACAGCCTCACAGAGCAGAGGAGAGTTGAGGCTGAAAAGTACACATTTGTATTATATGCAACTTATAAAGAACTAATAGTGTCCGAAGAATGAGTGTCTTGAACATAGTGATGGAATTATCAAAGTTTCATGTATGGAAAGAAGCAGTTTGGAAAAAAAAAATCTTATAAAATTTCACATTTCTTGGCTAGGCGTAGAAGGTCATTTTCAATGTGCGTATCCCAACTTCAACCCTACCCATCTCTACAACCCCATTTCTTTCTTCCAGACCTCACTGAGGTCACCATTCAATACTAGTCTTTTACATACATGTCCTTCTACACCTGCCATCCTTCAGCATTTTCTCAAATTCCAGCCCTTTCTTGGAGTCTTCCCTGACACCCCCAGTGTGTGTAATTCCACTGTCTGTGCTCTAGCAGTTAACTATGTCATTTAATTTACCCCTCTGTCTCTGCCACATAAAAGACTGTGTCCTGGAAATTTGGAGCCATGTTATATTGGTATTTATATTTTTACCACCTAGCCCTATGCCTGTTATAGAGTGTATATCTGATGAATAGATTAATGCTAAGTGAGATTTCAGGAACTTTTGGAACAAAAAATATCTAATTGAAGAAATCTATTGTTTTGAGATTTGGATATGAATGTGTTACATTCATTGTGGGGAGAAGGAATCTGGAAAAAAATAGAAGTAAGAGGATTAAAACAGGCCCAGCAAACAGCTGAAGCCTCAGAATCAGAGGGCAGGCCTGGGCTACACTGCACTTTTTGCCACAGTATAAATCTTACTCAGTGATAAACCCAAGAAGATGTACAACAAAGCTTTCACAAATCAACATTTCCTAGGTATATGAAAGATCCATTTGGAGTTCAGGCCTACCAGTTCAATAACTTTTGCCTCAGTAACCATAGCAAGCAGAGGTATTTAACTTCATGAATTATAAAATGACAAGAAACATTTCTGTTTTGGTTGTGGATTCAATCCCACAACAGGTTCAAAAGTTCAGAAGCAGCTAATACCCAAATTTATCATAGTAAAGGTTACTACATGAGCAGCATTTTTAAATAATATATACTTTAAATTATTGAAAGTAAGCAGCAACAGGTAAGAACATGGTATTTTTAAGTATCCTCTTGTTTCCTAAAATGCTTCAGTGCTTTTCAAATATTCCTTAGAGTAATAAATAATACAACTGTGTACACTTTAATATTAGCAGATGGCTGCTTGGTATATTTTACTGTACATAGGTATTTTAAATCTCGTTTTCTCCAAATGTAATAATTATAATAGAACACATTGAATGCTGGTTCTATGTCTGGCACTACAGAAACATTTTATAAAAGTTAACTCATTTAACAATCTTATAGAGTGATTTCTGTTATCAACCCCACTGTACAGATGAAAAAACTATAGCTGAGAGAGCACCAAAAACTGTCTATCTTATTTTTATCTCTAAAGCTTTGTTTATTTTGTTGCCTTTACCTGGAAGCTTTCCTCTCTCTCAATTCACTACTTATTCTATTCTCTCTTCAAGGCCATTTTAAAATCTCTTTCATGTACTTTCCTGCAGTCTTCCCTAAGTTTTCTGGACTAATGTGGCTCCCTCTATGCAGTTATTCACTAATTCCTTCATCCATCCATCCATTCATCCACCTAACCATTCATCTTTATTAGATATCATTGTGTGAAAGGCTGTGGGAATTCCCTGGAGATCTTACTTTGGTATATATGCTGACTTGTGTTTTTGCTTCAGGTAGCAGGCTTGTCTCCCTAACGAGATCATAAACTGCTTGAGGGCAAGCATGGTTCTGAAGCTTCTTTGTAAATGAAATCAGAACCTGTATGGGTTAGCAGATGACAAAGGACTAAGCTCTAAAAATACTTTGGGCCAGGAAGTCCAAAAGAAACTAGAGTAGGAGAAAGGAGTGGTCAGAGAATTTGGAGAACCAGGAGAATTTTCAGTACTATTCATTTTTTCAGGGTGGTATATAAAGTTGACACACAACCAAAAAATTATTGTATTTAGATAGAGTTAGCTGGGGACCAAGGCTCCTCTTCATGGCATGCAGTGCTTCAACTGTCTGAAAAGAGACCACTGGTGACTAGAAAGTGGTATTAGTCCTGCAATTGAGAGCCAGATTGCAGAGGGTTTAGGAGGTTGATGAGGAAATGAAGGAAGTAGCTTCAGATCTCTCATTCAAGTATTTGACAGAAAAGAGAAGGGAACTAAGATGCTAATTATAAAATGACAAAGAATGAAGTTTTTAATATATGAGAAACTATCCATGTTAGAAAGTAAAAAGTTACAGAGAAAGGGTTGAAGAATTTCCATGATTGGCAAGAAATTATCACCGCCCCCACACCTTCTATGGGAAAAGCGAAAGTAACCCAGTTCATCCCTCTGACCCCTTAGGCAAATGCCAGCTAACCCTCTGGGCTATTGAAATCTGTCCTTCATTCCTAGCTGCCAGACAGAGCAGTTCCTTTCCCTGCCTAAAAGGTTCTCTGACAGATATTGACCAAATATAGTTGCTTTTTTCTTTCATCACCATTCAATTTGCTTAAATAAAAAGTTCAATGAAAAATGACTCCCTCAAATATACCTATACTGCATCCATCCTCTCCCGTTATTTTTGGATGTCCCTCTGGAGTGACTTGGTTATATGCATGTAACTCCCCATTCACCAAGTCTAATACGCAAGTCTTAAATTTTTAAAATTGCCTTGGTGGTCTATGGACAGTACAGAAACAGTGCAGGTTGTCCGTTTGTAACTTAAAATCTGATACTCTGAATCCAAAGGAATTACCCACCGTATCCATCTCTATTGCATTTCGTGTCTCCTTTTCCTCCCCATCGTTCACCAGACAGTAATGTTCTCAGATCAAATATCCTCTATAAATTGAGAGGATATTTAGCTGATTTATGAGGCTTTTAGCTATTATATACTTACCTATTCAATAAAAGTAAGTACTTACATCACATGACACATATGCTACCTTCACAATATAAGATCTTTCCTTCAAGGGATTCAGGCATCAAATTGTAATGAGATTTCTTGTAGCTAATACATCACTTAAGGGCAAACTGACATTCTGAATCTATTTCTTTCTTTTTTTTTTACTTTCCTTTTCCTCAGTGGAATTCTGGATACCGCATTCTTTGTGAGAGCCTTAACATTATTAAGATTTTTATTTTCTTTTCTAAACAGTGTAAACCTGTCGAATAAAGAAACTAGGAGCAGGAATACTGGTTTTGCACTTAAGGGCTGAAAAGGAATATTGCCTTGGTCTTTTATACAGCATTGCCAATTTCCAGAACCAGAAGCAGAGTAAATGCTGCCTTAGCATCTACGCCATAGGAAAACCTCGAGGGTGAATACATCTACATGGGATCTGATTTTGGTGTATCAATCAACACATCAGTAAGCAATGAACAAATATTTACTTCTCCAGTAGAGTAAATTCCTTGAAAGTCACTGTAAATTCAGGCTTTCTCAGCATCAGCACTATTGACATTTTGGGTCAGATGGTACTTTATTCTGGGTGGCCATCCTGTGCATTGTACATAGGTTAGCAGAATCCCTGGCCTCTACCAACTAGAGGCTAGTGGCACCCCTCGCCCAGTTGTGACAACTAAAAAATGTCTCCAGACGTTGCCAGTAGTCTCCTGGGGGGGCAAAATCACCCTCACTTGAGAACCACTGCTCTAATCGGACCTACCATGTGAGTATGAATATTGCAAGATTCCAGGCTATTTGTATCTAAGGGTAGAAATTTACTCTTACAGCAAAGCCATCCTATGACTCTGGGAATCTGGGAAACGTTGCTTTTGTTCCCCATTACCATGCTACTTGGTGTGTGAATGTTAATGAATTAGTAATTGTGGTGACAAGCACTTTCAAGAGGAGTTTTAGCAAACCTATTTCCTATCTTGTGTTTTAGGAAGGCGCAAAAATTGAAGGAGATCTGAATCAGAATTATGGAGTAAGTGAAGCTGGTTGCTGGTACTCATCCCACGATACTCTTCTTTGGAGTGACCTAAAACCTACTTCGGACTAGGGATTTCTCTATTTCAGACCTAAGCAACATTCATTATCTGTCATCTCATCGTAACTCAAACTGATATCGTCTAAAACTGAATTTAGTATCCTGATACGTGCTGAATGTTGGTTCCCCACCCCCTGTATTTGTAGGACACAGCAAGAAGATGGCCATCTATGAACGAGGAAGTGACCTCTCACCAGACGCCAAATCTGCTGGCACCTTGATCTTGGACTTCCCAGCCTCCAAAACTGTGAGAAATAAATTTCTGTCATTTATAAGCCACCTTGTCTATGATATTCTGTTATAGCATCCTGAATGGACTAAGACATATCCCATTGCAAAAATAATTCTTCTTCCCAATTGGCCAGTTTCTACTTACAGAGCCACCATTCTCTAAACGTCTTATCTGACCTGTCCATATCCTTCTCCATATCCCAGAAGTTTCCAAGTCCTACTGGTCTTTCCTTGTCAGTGCCACTTCAGTTAAACACTACCACTCTACCTCTCTGTTTCCAAGGATCAGCATCCTCGTGGTCACCTGGCTGAATCATTGCCACACTTCCAAGGGCTCCCAGCATCAGTCTCTCCCTACCTCAGACTCTCCTGCATGCTGTTCTCAAACTTTTAATACTGTCTGCCGCCCTCTTCAGGAACCTGTATCATGTAACTCTAACTTAATGAAACAAACACATATTTTCTAGCATGATATTCTGGATTGTTCCTCTGTTTACTTCATTTTTTCACCTCAACATTTTGTTTGTTTTGCTTTTGATCTTGTTTTCAGGTCAGACTAATCCCTCTAATCCTTATTCACATCCTGATCACCTCAATCTCTCTAGTTTATGGTTCCTAATCTGTTATTTTCTTTCCTCCTTGCTGCAAACCCAGCTTTATACTTGTAATAATGATAATTACTATATATTGAAAACCTACTACTGTCAGGTACAGGGCTAAGTGTTTTACATATGTTACATCAGGTACTCTTAGCCCTACTTTTTTTCTTTTTTTTTAAATTAAATTTTACTTTTGGCTGCATTGGGTCTTCGTTGCTGCGCGCAGGCTCTCTCTGGTTGCGGCGAGCGGGGGCTACTCTTCGTTGTGGTGCGCAGCCTTCTCACTGTGGTGGCTTCTCTTGGGGTGCATGGGCTCTAGGTGCGCGGGCTCAGTAGTTGTGGCGTGCGAGCTTAGTTGCTCCGTGGCATGTGGGATCTTCCCAGATCAGGGATCAAACCGATGTCCTCTGCACTGGTAGGCGGATTCTTAACCACTGAGCCACCAGGGCAGTCCCCCTTAGCCCTACTTGTAAAGCTCTGAGAAGTTAAGTAATGTATCCAAGTTCACACAGCCGGGATATGGGAGGGTCAGTATTTGAATCTCATTCCATCTGGCTGTAGCACCCAAGTTCTTAACCATAAATGCAGTGTGTTACATAATCACTTATGGGTTTATATATTTGGTGTTAAGTGGAAGATGGGTAAACATAGAAGAAGGGGAGTTTCTTTCCTGAAATGGCTTGTCTTCCAAGTAGGATCTCTGGAGATTAACTCTTTTCCGGAGTAAGTTTGACAATCCATGAGTTAGTTGTTCAATTGTAAAGAGAAACAGCAGAGACTTTGATGAAAGAGAAGCTGAAAATTTGTATGCTACAGACCTAAGAATATAAAGCACGACAGCAGTTGGCTGGTAAGTACACCCAGAGGGCACCTGAGAGACCTACCACTAGTCAGTGAGGTCAAGAATGTAACTCAAGAAGAGGACAAAAAAAAAAAAAGGAGGACAGGGAACTGGATTAGACCCTAACACTAAGAGTCCAAGAGTGACTAGAAGAGGAATGTTTTTTTCTAGAAAGGAAAAATTAATGATAAAATGAGAGCTCTACCTATATTACAAAGTATTAATTGGATATATGTATTTTCTTAAGTCGAGTTTCATAAATTTTTATATGGAAAATTATTTGTTATTTTGGTTCATGTAAGTTAATTTATTTCTATTTAATGTCTTTATAAAGAGTTTCATTTAAGGTATTGTACAATTGTAATGTAAGGGAATGTAAACATTTGAAAGGTACTAAGTGTACAAGATAGGATTCGCTTTGCTGGATTTTTCTAGGTTATCTGTAAAATAATGAGCCTCTCCCACAATTAGTCTCAAAATAGAACAGAATTTGCTTATTGCCTGATTAATAATATTATATTACACACCGTGGGTAAAACAAAACTGATTATAACACAATTTACAGTCCCAAAGGAGCTTACAATCTAGCAGGGTAATTAAGACAAACTTACAAATAGGCATAACACAATGCAGAATGTAACATATGCTGTAAATGTTCTAAAAGGGACTTCAGATAAGATTTCTGGAGAAATAAACATTTGATGTAGTTCTTTTTTTTTTTTTTTTTTTTCGGTACGCGGGCCTCCCACCGCTGTGGCGCTTCCGGCTGTGGAGCACAGGCTCCGGCTCCGCGGCACGTGGGATCTTCCCAGACCGGGGCACGAACCCATGTCCCCTGCATCGGCAGGCGGACTCTCAACCACTGTGCCACTAGGGAAGCCCTGATGTAGTTCTTAAAGCAATGGTTTGGAAGATGTAAAAAGGAGATGACGGAAAAGAAGGGATCTTAGGTACGGGAAACACTATAATACTCTCATGTAAAGATATCGTATAAAGATATGAGAGTGGGAATGGGGAAATTGCTGGGGTCTTGTTCCATCAACAGCCATAGGTAGTGTGGGAAATTTCAACAAATTTTCCTGAGCACTACCTGTGTGCCAGGCACGTTGATTAAAACCCGGACCTGCCCCCAGGACCTGGAAGAAGCCATTGAGGCCATACCTTGGGGAGCTTCTAATCTGACATAGAGACTGAGAGATTTGCACAATACATAACTTTTTAAGATTTTGGATAGGTGCCTATGTGCGATATGACTAGAAATACTGTTTACACAGATGAATCTCATAGGTAGATGAATACAGGAACCTAGTCAGGGAGAATCTTTAGGAGGTTATTATAATGGTCCAGGAATAAGATAATGCAAGAATGGAAACAGACTTATAAATGAGAATTGCAGCAAGAGAGGTGATCAAAATTTAGCAATTGATTTGTTGACATACATGTGTTAGCAAATGATTTATCCCTTGATGTCTCACAAACTAAATTTCTTTGCTTTTCAAAACATGGGAAAATCTGATTAGTTTTCACCACTGTTTATAAACATAATTATACCAAAAAGACTTGATGAGACCTTCAATGGATGTATTTCAAGAGCAGTATGACATAGTTTGATCTTTGGCTTGAGAAGAAACCTGAAGAATTAAAATAAAAACTTTCTGTCAATTCAGAGAAAAGCTTTGGAGATGATAATTTTTTTTAAGTCAGAAACAAAACTTAAGCAAAACAAAAGAAAATTGAAAAGCCTGGTTTATCTACACTAGGTACATTCCAGAAATTGAGTTGGTAGAATTGATGTAATTCTTCTTCTATGTTCCTATCTTTATTTTAAACAGAACCTAATACAAACAATAAAGAGCCATAACTTTTTTTAAAGCTAAAAGTCAAATATTTTAAAGGGAAAATTAACTTAAGGAATTTACCCCAGCATATCACATCCGTTGATTGTAAGTATCAAGACATTTTTATTTTGTTCTTCTAACAGTATAAAAATAAACAAAATATTGCATTCTTAATAGCTACGTTTAAAAAATGGGAAGGATAGCATTCATGATGCCAATGCAAATACTGTATCAATACCATACAAGCATACCAAATGCCAGCCAGCTTGGCAAAAACATCCTTTCAATAATGTTCTCAAGCCCAGTGCCAGCACAACCCCTATCAGAGCCAAGGTCGAAAGTATAAAAACACATGCTAATCTGCAATCCTGTCTGCCAGTGTCGAAGGGCACGAGGATTGGAAACTTTTCTTGAGGGGTAGCTCCTTCAATTGCAGGTGATAGAACCAAAGGGCACGTATAAAATCTCTGCAAAGGAGAAATCTGTTGTCACTTGTGTTGTCTGGTGATACAAATGGGAAAACTAAGATACTGCTAGTTTCCAAATTACGTCTCTTCACAGATAAATAGATGCTGCCAAAAGAATCGGTCGATCCAATGAAATGATTGACCTTACCCGAGCTTGGCATCATGTAGATTAAACAGTGGGTGGAATTTTCTCCCTACTTTTTATCTGGTTGGTATAGTGTACTATAGTCTAGTCAAAACATCACGGAAGCATGAACAAATTATATTCAGCAGTCAGGCTGAGAATGCTGGAGGTGTCTACCCATGAGTACAGCAGAGGAAAACTTGAATTTCATCCAATAGCCTTTTCCTTGTTCTCGGTGAGTCTGCATGTGGACAACATAAGAAAATTACATGAATATTCTTTCTGATTCTGAATTATACTGATATACTGCTAATAAGAATTAAAACTTTATTTTTTGGTGGGAGGGGTAGTTAGAAAGCCAGTGTCATTACTTTTAACAGAAAATTATCTAAGGGAAATTCCTAGAGCCACGTTATGACATTTAATATTAGATTTATATTAGAGAATTGTATGCAGTTCTCAAATTTATAGTCTAAAAACAAAAAGAAAAGTCATAGAAAACTTTGAATTTTGAGACTCTCACCTTGTGTTGGAATAAAAGGACCCATAGTGGTCCTTTGTAGAATTGTTTGGTTAAAAGCACACAAGTGAAAAACATGACAATAGTCATTTTTCAAAACCTGAAAATAAATTCTGACTGATGAGCTAAATTGTTTCTCTCTCCCCTGGAGACAGAAAAAGATGAAATGCTTTTACTTTAAGTGAGAGAAGTTAAAGTAGGATGTAATAAACTTCTGAACAGAACTTTCTGCAATGCAATAGAATTGTATCTGTGTTGTCCAGTATGTTAGCCACTAGCCCTATGTTGCTAATGAATACTTGAAATGGGGCTAATGTTACTAAACTTAAATTTTTAAGTTTATTTAATTTTACCTAATATAAGTCTGAATTTAAATACTCACATGTTGCTCCTACGTTGCATAGTGCAGGTCCAGACAATGTGAGTTGTTAAACATCAGACATATGATCTCCAGTGCAGTAGAAGATGTCACCAATCTCACAAGGCCCTTTGCTGATCTCCTTTTACATCAGGTTGGGCCTCCTCTACCACAGTCACAACTTTGTCTCATTTATCTGATGAGGATTCCGTAAGTTAGAGTGAATTCTGGAATTTGAAACTCTGAAATAGCTGAATAGAGGCCTCATTTTTAAAGCTTAAGAAGTAGAAGTTATATTGAAAAGGCAACTAAGGAGCCCGCAAGCCGCCACTAAGTAGTCTGCTTGCTGCAACTAAGACCTGGCGCGACCAAAAAAAAAAAATAATAAATAAGGCAATGAGGACACTCAGTTATCATTTGGCTAGGGAAGAGCTTGAGAAAGATTAATTTTATGGTCCAAAATGTATCTCTTGAGAAGATCACAGATGGTAATATGATATAATATCAATGTTACAGATAATGTCCAATATAAAATCAGTTTGTGTTTCAAAAGTTCATATGTACATATAGTAAAGAAAAATTTGTGGATAGCAAAGAGAACTCTGAAAGCATTTTCCCACTGAAAACTTAAAATTAGGTTCCAAGTGAACCAAATTAGAGAAATATTGTATGATATTGCTTATATGTGGGATCTAAAAATAAAAAAAGATGCAAATGAACTTATTTACAAAGTAGAAACAGACTTAGAGAATGAACTTACGCTTACCAGGAGGGAAGCGGGGGAAGCCATAGTTAGGGAGTTTGGGATTGACATGTACACACTGTTATATTTAAAATGGATGGTCAGCAAGGACCTACTTGTATAGTACAGGGAATTCTGCTTGATATTCTCTACCAACCTAATTGGGAAAATAATTTGAAAAAGAATAGATACATGTATACGTATAACTGAATCACTTTGCTGTACACCTGATCAACTGTACTCCAATATAAAATAAAAAGTTAAAAAAAAGAAACTGAATCTCTCAATAGTATTACTACATAGCCCCAGGGCTGCTATCAGTGGTATGAACTGATACAGCCATACAAGTAGCTACAGTATTGCAATACTTTTATATACTTGCTAAATAGCCACTGCTTTACTCTACCCCCTCACAACCACTTCCTCTTAAGACTCTCAGACCTCCCACAATCCAGATCCTAAGGGTTGAAGCCCAGATCAGCAAGGGACCTCCTGGACCCTCCTGCAGTTGGCATTTATTATAATTGGTCAGTGCCTAAGCCGTACTGCTTGCTGAATAGTTTCCCTGCCATCCCCAGCATGCTTTTCCTACAGTACTATTATAACACGTGGTACTGTGGTTTCTGGAAAGTCACATGCTTTTAAAACTGGGTAGTAAGGGCATAGGACTATATAGAAATTATCCATCTCTACCCGGATTCTAAGTCCTGTGTGGAAGCATATCTAACTGCCATGTTGTGTGTTCAAATACGGTTGTTTGCCCTCTAAAGTCCTTCTTCATGTAGCTTTCACCCAACAATAAGTCTGTTTGCCTAACATCTGTGGGTTGGGTGGCACCCCTCTCCAACTTTGTTCCTGCTAAGTAGAGCTCACCACTGGAAAGATTTTAATAACCTGAATTGCAGTGAATTATGAAGAACAATTTTAAAATGGAAAAGTATATTTTCTTTTTTGTTTGTTTGTTTTTAAAATGGGTCCTTTATTAAAAGTTTTGGTCAGTTTGTCTCTTTATTATAAATCTTGATAGCTTAAAGATAAGGTCTTTCCATCCTTTTCTTAATCAAGAAGGTTCTGGCTTTTCTTACTACTTTTCACTTTCATATATTTTATAATAAACTCTTCCACAAAGATATATCCATAGATATTGATTGTGACTTCATTGAATCTACAGAGTACTTTTGGAGGAATTTTTCCTGTCATTCCCTTTCAATTTTTTATTCAGTCTGGATATATTTTTTACTGAGTCTGAAATTCTTTTAATGCAGTCCAAATTATTATTTCTTTGTAGCTATTATTCTTTTCATATTTAAAAAAAAATCATTGTCTTCATACAGTCATGAATCCAAGCTGCCATTTTTTTCTAATAGCTTTTATTGTCTTCACTTTCATATTCAACTCTAGGGTTCATCCAGAATTGATGTTTGTGTTTTTCATGAGCGTGGGGATCAAGATTCAAATATTTTATCATATTAGCATCCAATGGATCCAACACATGCTATTGGGAAAAAAAATACTTTCCTCATTGCACTGTAATGAAATGTTTGTAATAACTCAAATGACTGTTTATGAGTGGGATATCTTTTCTCTTATTTTATATGTTTACTCCCGAGCCCTATTTATCTAAACATATATCACACTATATTAAATACTGTACTAGGTCTTGTTACCCAGCCTTGTTCAGCAATTTTAAGATGTCCTTGTTTTTCTTTTTTTTTTTTTAACATCTTTATTGGAGTATAATTGCTTTACAATGAGTGATGTGTTAGTTTCTGCTTTATAACAAAGTGATTCAGTTATACATATACATATATCCCCATATCTCTTCCCTCCTGCGTCTCCCTCCCTCCCACCCTCCCTATCCCACCCCTCTAGGTGGTCACAAACCACCGAGCTGATCTCCCTGTGCCATGCGGCTGCTTCCCACTAGCTATCTATTCCGCGTTTGGTAGTGTATGTATGTACATGACACTCTCTCACTCCGTCACAGCCTACCCTTCCCCCTCCCCATATCCCCAAGTCCATTCTCTAGTAGGTCTGTGTCTTTATTCACTTAATCCAGAAAATGGAAAAGTATATTTTCTTGATACCTGCTTGCTAAGAAGCATTTTTGTGAGATTAAATAGTTTGGATGAGTTATTTGAATATGAAAATGCTTTTAAAATTTTTAATCCTGAAGAACTGGGGAAGGGTAATCATTGAGAAAACTGATCCATTCAAAGCATTTTTTTATTCTTTCAGTGCCTTACATTTTTCTAATATTTTTGAGTTCCACCAAATTCTAAAATTCTTAGTGTGTGAATAAGCCAATTATAGCATTATTGCTAGATAAACCTATGATGGGTTATTTGAACAAGTCATGAAACCTTTCTACCTCACTTCTGATAGTTACAAATTAGGAATTATAGTCCCTGATCTTATTTAATTCTCAAGGGTATTTATATAAATTAGATCATGCAACTAAAATGTTTTGAGATCTTAAGCTATTTCTTTGTTCTTCTGCTCCCTTAAAAACTATAAAAAAATAAATTGTATTTTACATTGTCAGTTTAACATTTATTATACTTATATATATTTACTTGCCAACTATTCCTCTAGAATTTCACCACTATAGAAGAGGTTATAGAGTTAATATAGCTTATATATTAGATAACAGTTGTCTCAAGAAATGAATTGTGTTCACATTGTCCATTGTAGTTAATGCTTTCACTTGTCTTACACATGATTCCATGTATATTCTGGAACTCTGGCACAAAACTAATTAATATGATTTCAATAAAAATTTTCAAATGATGAAACAAAATGAATACCACTATTAACATCCAAACCACTGTTGGATGGGATTTTCCACTGGGATACTATGGAATTTTATTTTTTGGCCCTAAAAAGATGATTTTTTTTTAATTCAAAAGAAAGCCAGAATCCCAAGTAACTGGATACAATATTTATCTTTTTCTTTTCTTTCCTTTTTACTTTCAAGTAATTACTTTGCTTTATGCCCTTGCCAGCTGGACCAGAACCAAGCTTCTTACACAGAGTCAGTCGAAACTAATCCATCTTCCCTATTGGAAAGGGTTATAGACTGCCCCCATCCACTACTCTTTCAGAAGGCAAACACTTTTGCAAAAGCCTCTTTCAAAAGACCACCATCAGTTAGAAAGAACTGGTACCTCTCAAAGACTGTTTCATTTAATACCAGTCATCTAAAAGAATAGGGCCAATTTTCATGCCCCATTGTCAACAGTCTATAACACGGCCACCGCTGCTACACAAGAGATTATTCCCTTGCTTCACATTTGTGAACAAAACCGGCAGAGAGCAAATATATGGCAAAGCAGAACTTCTCAGCACATCAGATTCCTGACATACAATATGTTGACTATCCTGTATCAGAAACAAAGACATTTTGAAAATTAAGCAGCATTAACAACACTGTCTCATTCCCTCTAATTCTTTAGACAAATTTTGCATCTCCAAGATTTGGAAGACTACCTCAATTTATAATAGCATTCACACAAAGTATGAACTGAAGTTTCATAGAAGCTGCATTTGGACGTTCCAAATGGGAAAACATCCTAGAATTAAAGGACCTGGATTTCAGGTCCAGAGTTATCACTAAGTAGAAGTTAAAAGTAAGCGTTTCATTTCCTTAAGTCTAACTTTCTATATCTACTAAAAAAGAACAAGAATATTGCCTACTCATACTCCATGTAAAGGCTATTATGAGACTCGGAGGAACTTATGCCACTGCCTGCCTCTCAGATGGGCTCCCCATTCTCCTGGGAAGCACGTAGCAGTGGTGACAGGTCCTTGAAACCACAGGAGAAAAACTGCATCTTCCTAGAGCATCAATTTTATTTTAAGATTTTGTAGAATAATGCTTGAAATTGTTTGGAATTTGGCCTTTTAATTAAACTAAACACAGTTATGTCATGAATTTTGCATGAACTTTTGAGATAAAATATGAGATTTCAAAGAATTTTCTTACTTTTAGGGAACTACGTCGGTCTATACTCCCAGAACTTCAGTGTCAACCGTTAATTCTTATCTGCTGTTTGTGATTCTTTACTAAAGAAGTTTGATAAACCCTGTAAAGTGAAGCATTTTTAAAGACTTAAAACTCTTTACTGATGCATGTTCTTGGTTGTGGTCTCATTAGTAATTTTGTCAAGGAAGGGAGCATTCTCGAAAACCTTTTTATTTTATAACATGAAATATCTTTATTTAATTTTCTTTTAAAATTTTTTATTGAAGAATAGTTGACTTACAATATTATATTAGTTTCAGGTATATGTACAACATAGTAATTCAATATTCCTATAGATTATACTCCATTTAAAGTTATTATAAGATAATGGCTATATTTCCCTGTGCTGTACAATATATCCTTGTTGATTATTTATTTTATACATAGTAGTTTGTATCTCTTAATCCCCTACCCCTATCTTGCCCTCCGTCCTTCCCTCTCACCACTGGTAACCAATAGTTTGTTCTCTATTTCTGTGAATCTTTTTCTGTTTTGTTATATATATTCATTTGTTTTATTTTTTAGATTCCACATATAAATGATAACATATAGTGTTTATTTTTCCCTGTCTGACTTAGTTCACTAAGCATAATACACTCTAGGTCCATTTACGTTTTTGCAAATGGCAGAATTTCATTCTTTTATGTAATATTGCATTTTGTGTGTGTGTGTGTGTGTGTGTGTGTGTATCACATCTTGTTTATCCATTCATCTGTTGATGGACACTTAGGTTGCTTCTATATCTTGGCTATTGCAAATAATGTTGCTATGTGTTGCTATGAACATTGGTGTGCATGTATCTTTTTGAATTAGCGTTTTCATTTTTAGGGGGTATATACCCAGGAGTGGAATTTCTGGATCATATGGTAGTTCTTTTTGTAGTTTCTTTGAGTGGCTGTTTTCCATAATGGCTGCACCAGTTTACAATCCCAGCAACACGAACAGTGATTCCTTTTACTCCATGTCCTCCCCAACACTTATTATTTGTAGACTTTCAGACTGGTTTTTTATCTAACTTCTACTGTTTTACATAGTAGAACTACCAGTGTGTTATTCTGTTTGGAGTGTTGAATTTGTCATTGTCTTCTATATCTACTTACTTTTTTTTTTTTTCAGTACGCGGGCCTCTCACTGTTGTGGCCTCTCCCATTGCGGAGCACAGGCTCCAGATGCGCAGGCTCAGCGGCCATGGCTCACGGGCCCAGCCGCTCCATGGCACGTGGGATCTTTCCATACCGGGGCACAAACCCGCATCCCCTGCATCTGCGGGTGGACTCGCAACCACTGCACCACCAGGTAAGCCCTATTTTTTTTTAATTAGGCTCATTGCCCAGTAAACAAGTAGATCTGAGAAGCTGAACTAAGTAATCCCTGGAAACGAAAGAACTGACAAATAAATGCTGGCCACACTGGCCCACATTTCCGCAGGGCAAGATTGTCTGGAGCTGAGCAGCAGATGGGGGTGTATGTTCTCTAGCTAGCCAGCTTCAGTTCTCTCCTATATCTCCCCTTCTGGCCTTGATAGGCATCTGAGAATGCACCTGGCCTAAAACAGCATCATTTTTCTAAAGGATGCAGATATGTTTAATGAAGCATCATAAAGATTTCAGCCAAATAAACAGAATTTCTGTAGACTGTATTCTGTGTTGGGAAGGTCGTGATATTTGATTTGGAGCTTCCAATATAAAAACAAACTCTAGGGGCTTCCCTGGTGGCACAGTGGTTGAGAGTCTGCCTGACAGTGCAGGGGACATGGGTTCGAGCTGTGGTCTGGGAGGATCCCACATGCTGTGGAGCAACTAGGCCCGTGAGCCACAACTACTGAGCCTGCACGTCTGGAACTTGTGCTCTGCAACAGGAGAGGCCGTGACAGTGAGAGGCCCGTGCACCACGATCAAGAGTGGCCCCCGCTCGCCGCAACTGGAGAGAGCCCTCGCGCAGAAATGAAGACCCAACGCAGCCAAAATAAATGAATAAATAAATAAATAAATAGCGTTCCCTTTAAAAAAAAAAACTCTAGTGGTACTCAACATGTGACAGGCAAGAATAACTCTAGGTAGCTAAAATGTAGCTGGCTTACTCCATTGTAATGCAAGCTCAGAATAAAACCTGTGGTTTCCCTCTAGCCAGTGTAGAAAGAAAACTTTACAAAGAGCGTTCCATAAGTTAATTTCACTTTTGGTTTTATTTTATATTTTTACTCTAATTTTTTGTTTACCCTAATTCCATCACCATTTAAAATATTTTACTTTGGGGCTTCCCTGGTGGCGCAGTGGTTGAGAGTCCGCCTGCCGATGCAGGGGACACGGGTTCGTGCCCCGGTCCGGGAAGATCCCACATGCCGTGGAGTAGCTGGGCCCGTGAGCCATGGCCGCTGAGCCTGCGCGTCCAGAGCCTGTGTTCCACAACGAGAGAGGCCACAACAGTGAGAGGCCCGTGTACGGCAAAAAAAAAAAAAAAAAAGTATGTGTGTCTGTGCATGCATGTGTATTGGTAGCAACCTTGAATAATACAGTCAGACCTCTGTATTTGTGAGTTCCACATCTGCAGATTCAACCAATTGTAGATTGGAAATACTCAGAAAAAATATTCCTGAAAGTTTCAAAAAGCAATACTTGAACTTGCCAGCCTGGCAACTATTTACATTGTATTTACAGCTATTTACATAACATTTACATTGTTTAGGTATTATAAGTAATCTAGAGATGCTTTAAAGTATACATAGATGTACATAGGTTATATTCAAATACTATGCCATTTTATGTAAGGGAAACGGGCATCCTCAAATTTGGGTATCCCAGGGGTCCTGGAACCAGTTCCCTGCAGGTACCTGAGGGATGACTGTATAAGTAAATACTGTACTTTTCTCTTTTTTATTCTTTTGCCTGTATACATTGCAATATGATTGGGGGAGATGAAGAACAATGGTATTGTGAAATTCTTCATAGCAAGATTCTCAACATCATGATTTTACTTAAAATATTACAGAGTTCTTATGGTTTTCCTTCTTTTTCCCACGTCTACACTGTACATTCACATGAGTAGAAGTTTCTTAAACTGACTCCCCCTAAAATTGAGTTGGTCTGTTGACTTTATGACTAACCTCTCTATCCAAAACTTTATTCCCTTTCTTGTTACATACCTGTTCCCCCTCAAGATTGAAGAGTATCAAAGAAAAGGGGGGCTATCAAAGAAGACCCCCCTGGGGCCTTCCTGGGACAGACCCCTCCATGTCCTCTGCCCTCCTCTTGTTTGCAGAAAAACTTTATCCTCCTAGGCCTTCCCCGATTCCAAAGAGCAGATTTAATCAGAGGAGTGAGAAAATGCAGAAACAAAACTTCCCTCTCACCACTGGTAACCAATAGTTTGTTCTCTATTTCTGTGAATCTTTTTCTGTTTTGTTATATATATTCATTTGTTTTATTTTTTAGATTCCACATATAAATGATAACATATAGTGTTTATTTTTCCCTGTCTGACTTAGTTCACTAAGCATAATACACTCTAGGTCCATTTACGTTTTTGCAAATGGCAGAATTTCATTCTTTTATGTAATATTGCATTTTGTGTGTGTGTGTGTGTGTGTGTGTGTGTATCACATCTTGTTTATCCATTCATCTGTTGATGGACACTTAGGTTGCTTCTATATCTTGGCTATTGCAAATAATGTTGCTATGTGTTGCTATGAACATTGGTGTGCATGTATCTTTTTGAATTAGCGTTTTCATTTTTAGGGGGTATATACCCAGGAGTGGAATTTCTGGATCATATGGTAGTTCTTTTTGTAGTTTCTTTGAGTGGCTGTTTTCCATAATGGCTGCACCAGTTTACAATCCCAGCAACACGAACAGTGATTCCTTTTACTCCATGTCCTCCCCAACACTTATTATTTGTAGACTTTCAGACTGGTTTTTTATCTAACTTCTACTGTTTTACATAGTAGAACTACCAGTGTGTTATTCTGTTTGGAGTGTTGAATTTGTCATTGTCTTCTATATCTACTTACTTTTTTTTTTTTTCAGTACGCGGGCCTCTCACTGTTGTGGCCTCTCCCATTGCGGAGCACAGGCTCCAGATGCGCAGGCTCAGCGGCCATGGCTCACGGGCCCAGCCGCTCCATGGCACGTGGGATCTTTCCATACCGGGGCACAAACCCGCATCCCCTGCATCTGCGGGTGGACTCGCAACCACTGCACCACCAGGTAAGCCCTATTTTTTTTTAATTAGGCTCATTGCCCAGTAAACAAGTAGATCTGAGAAGCTGAACTAAGTAATCCCTGGAAACGAAAGAACTGACAAATAAATGCTGGCCACACTGGCCCACATTTCCGCAGGGCAAGATTGTCTGGAGCTGAGCAGCAGATGGGGGTGTATGTTCTCTAGCTAGCCAGCTTCAGTTCTCTCCTATATCTCCCCTTCTGGCCTTGATAGGCATCTGAGAATGCACCTGGCCTAAAACAGCATCATTTTTCTAAAGGATGCAGATATGTTTAATGAAGCATCATAAAGATTTCAGCCAAATAAACAGAATTTCTGTAGACTGTATTCTGTGTTGGGAAGGTCGTGATATTTGATTTGGAGCTTCCAATATAAAAACAAACTCTAGGGGCTTCCCTGGTGGCACAGTGGTTGAGAGTCTGCCTGACAGTGCAGGGGACATGGGTTCGAGCTGTGGTCTGGGAGGATCCCACATGCTGTGGAGCAACTAGGCCCGTGAGCCACAACTACTGAGCCTGCACGTCTGGAACTTGTGCTCTGCAACAGGAGAGGCCGTGACAGTGAGAGGCCCGTGCACCACGATCAAGAGTGGCCCCCGCTCGCCGCAACTGGAGAGAGCCCTCGCGCAGAAATGAAGACCCAACGCAGCCAAAATAAATGAATAAATAAATAAATAAATAGCGTTCCCTTTAAAAAAAAAAACTCTAGTGGTACTCAACATGTGACAGGCAAGAATAACTCTAGGTAGCTAAAATGTAGCTGGCTTACTCCATTGTAATGCAAGCTCAGAATAAAACCTGTGGTTTCCCTCTAGCCAGTGTAGAAAGAAAACTTTACAAAGAGCGTTCCATAAGTTAATTTCACTTTTGGTTTTATTTTATATTTTTACTCTAATTTTTTGTTTACCCTAATTCCATCACCATTTAAAATATTTTACTTTGGGGCTTCCCTGGTGGCGCAGTGGTTGAGAGTCCGCCTGCCGATGCAGGGGACACGGGTTCGTGCCCCGGTCCGGGAAGATCCCACATGCCGTGGAGTAGCTGGGCCCGTGAGCCATGGCCGCTGAGCCTGCGCGTCCAGAGCCTGTGTTCCACAACGAGAGAGGCCACAACAGTGAGAGGCCCGTGTACGGAAAAAAAAAAAAAAAAAATTTTACTTTATAGTGTATGTGTATGTGTGTCTGTGCATGCATGTGTATTGGTAGCAACCTTGAATAATACAGTCAGACCTCTGTATTTGTGAGTTCCACATCTGCAGATTCAACCAATTGTAGATTGGAAATACTCAGAAAAAATATTCCTGAAAGTTTCAAAAAGCAATACTTGAACTTGCCAGCCTGGCAACTATTTACATTGTATTTACAGCTATTTACATAACATTTACATTGTTTAGGTATTATAAGTAATCTAGAGATGCTTTAAAGTATACATAGATGTACATAGGTTATATTCAAATACTATGCCATTTTATGTAAGGGAAACGGGCATCCTCAAATTTGGGTATCCCAGGGGTCCTGGAACCAGTTCCCTGCAGGTACCTGAGGGATGACTGTATAAGTAAATACTGTACTTTTCTCTTTTTTATTCTTTTGCCTGTATACATTGCAATATGATTGGGGGAGATGAAGAACAATGGTATTGTGAAATTCTTCATAGCAAGATTCTCAACATCATGATTTTACTTAAAATATTACAGAGTTCTTATGGTTTTCCTTCTTTTTCCCACGTCTACACTGTACATTCACATGAGTAGAAGTTTCTTAAACTGACTCCCCCTAAAATTGAGTTGGTCTGTTGACTTTATGACTAACCTCTCTATCCAAAACTTTATTCCCTTTCTTGTTACATACCTGTTCCCCCTCAAGATTGAAGAGTATCAAAGAAAAGGGGGGCTATCAAAGAAGACCCCCCTGGGGCCTTCCTGGGACAGACCCCTCCATGTCCTCTGCCCTCCTCTTGTTTGCAGAAAAACTTTATCCTCCTAGGCCTTCCCCGATTCCAAAGAGCAGATTTAATCAGAGGAGTGAGAAAATGCAGAAACAAAGGGAAACAGTCAAGCAAGACAAAATAATAATAGTTTAGCCATTCAACAAAGTCAAGGACCTTTAGTTCCTCATCAAAGGCTGTAGATAATATTCTGAGACATATCCTTGGGCTGTTTTGCAGATACTGAAAGCCCCAACAGGTGGAAGAAGTTAACCAGGAACCTGCAGGACCGGGACAGATCAGTGCCCTCTAAGGATATTTTTTACCTTGTTCAAGCTTTCCACAAAGAAGAAACAATGTGTGTTTCTCTCTCTCTCTCGCACTCACAAAAGTACAATCCTTTTTTAAAATTGAAGATGTTTAATCCTTAGTCTTAGAATAGCAACATCTTCAAAGATATACTGAAAGGGTGGAAAATAGGGATATAGGCATAGATTCTAAAGACAATCAAAGAGTTTGAAAGGTTCCAGGTGGGGAGGAGTAAAAGAGCAGGAGCTGCTGGAAGTGGAGCCCAGGCACATTCCCAGCTGTAGTCATTTGTGTCAACAAGGCACCTTGAAACCTTATAAGGCACTTGCTTCTCCTCTGACCCGCCCAGTTACCTGGTGGAGGGCGTGCTGCCGATGAACGTCAACCCCAATGGCAAAGGCTGGATCAGTGGGGCTGCCATCAAGGTGAGTGTGGTCCAACTCTTCAGCCAGGGAAGGGCATGGAGCCATTCTCACAAGGGATCAGGGTGGCTGGGCTGGGGGTCTCTAGCAGCTCTCTCCAGTTTAGAGATAAGAAAATGGAACTGCGTTCACTTTCAGGCCTCTTAGTTACAGTCAAAATTCTCTTCAGCTCTGTGTTGTCATCAGGAAAGAAAAAAAATGCCATTTTAAGATTAATATCAATAATAGTTACTCCTTCTTGAGTATCCACTACATACCAACTGCCATAGTGCTGGTCTAGCCAGATCCATTGTTTTACTTAATCCTTACAGCAGACTTTAAGGTGGTGCTCAGTCATTTTATAGCTGAAGATTCTTGGGTAAAATAAGGTTCCATGAATTGTGTAAAACAACCCAACTACCAAACATTAGAACCAGAATTGAGATCAGGTCTGCCCATTCTAGTGCCAGGGACAACATTCTTTAGTTACAGCAACTAGCTCTTCGTTGTTCTTAGGTTATGGGTAGGGTGTTACTCTGAGCACTTATTTCCTAAGTTATTTTCCTGGCTGCAAATGAATTTCCTAATATATATCCTGCCCCCATAAGAAAAAAAAAAACGTAATTCAAAATAAGAGAGAAGGAAAAATAGAAAGAGAGCATAAATGAATTTAAAAGAAGGAATCTGGCTGGGAACCATCTGGCTGGGATTCCTGCTTGTTTGTTGGTAACTCACCTTTGTAATGTGACCATATGTTCTATCCTCACTAGCTGGCAATAATGAGAAGAACGTGCTGCTCCCAGCCCTCTTGGCTGGGTTGCTTCTCGTTGCGGTCCTCTTCAGTCTAGAGGCATCACTTACTGAACAGCTGTAATCATGCTATTAAAAGCAGTACATATAGTTTAAAAAGAAAAATCCCAGACATATGTGTCTACTGTCATTTCTGGCTCATCTAGCTCAAATGTTGTGCTGAGAAGAGCCATATTGGCTGGGAAAAACAAGGTTGCTTTCTGCCACTGCAGTTTCTAAAGCCCAACATTATATACATGTCTATGGTCGAACATAGACAGAAGGGCTGGTGAGCAACTGTGAGCAAGAATCTGAGTGACATGATATTTCAGACCCAGGAGATCCCTGCTACCTTAGCCCATCCTTTATGTGTGCAGTGTGAGGAATCTCAACGCAAGGGTCAGTTCAGTGGGTTCCCACTGATTGGTTATTTCTAATATCACTTTGAATTCTGCTTTTCAGTTTTAGTGTATTATCCTTCATCTTTCTCTCCTGTTTGCCAGAAATAATTAATTAACCTAACATGTCCTGATTTAACCCATCAGGCAAAGTCAGAGTTTCAACCTGGAGAATCTCAGCAATTTGAATTTCATTAATTGTTGAACAGGCCACTTTCAATCAGTTTGAAAGCTTCTAAGAATGAAGGGTTGAGGTTAGAGTATTTTCACAACTTCAGCACATTCAGATGTTTACCGTGGATAAACTAGAATGAATTTCTTCCTGAACCAAATTTCTCTGTAACAGAGAAGTTCCAAGCAGTAGCATGAGGTATTGGACCTTAATGATGCAATTTTTCCTTGTATTGTTTTCCAATTGTTTCACATATGTATGTCTTTTTTCATCAGTAAGTTTGGAGGTAAGAGGAAGGTAGGGGCTGTTTATTTACTAGCCACCATTCATGGGACTTTGAGAGGACTTAATAAACTCTTTTTATGAATTGAGATATAATTGAAATATAACATTATATTAGTTTCAGGTATACAACATAATGATTCAATATTTGTATATATTGTGAAATAATCACCACAATAAGTCTAGTTAACATCTGGCACCATGCATAGTTAGAAAATATTTTTCTTGTGGTGAGAATTTTTAAGATCTACCCTCTTAGCAACTTTCAAATACACAGCAGTATTATTAACTATAGTCACCATGCTGTACATTACACCCCCGTGACTTATTATATCTCCCTGACAACCATCAGTCTTTTCTCCATATCAAAGAGCTTAAAAAAAAAAAAAAAGCTTAGTTATTGTTGTGCTAGTGGTGATGATGGTTGTTGATTTTGGTTTTTTTAGATTCCACCCATAAGTGAGATCATACAACAATTGTCTTTCTCTGTCTTATTTCACTTAGGATAATTCCCTCAAGGTTCATCCACGTCGTCGTAAATGGTAAGACTTCCTTTTTTGTTATGGCTGAATAATATTCCATTGTGTGTGTATGTATCCCACATTTTCTTTATCCATTCATCCATTGATAGACACTTAGGTGGCTTCGATATCTTGTCTGTTGTAAATAATGCTGCAATGAACATGGGGTGCATATATTTTTGAGTTAGTATTTTATTTGGATAAATATCCAGCAGTGGATCATATAGTAGTTCTATTTTTAGTTTTCTGAGGAATCTCCATACTGTTTTCCATAATGGCTACACCAATTTGCATTCCCACCAACAGTGCTCGAGGGTTCGCTTTTCTCCGCATCCTCACCAACACGTGTTATTACTTGTCTTTTTGATAATAGCAATTCTAGGTTGTAAGGTGATATCCCTTGTGGTTTTAGTTTGCATTTCCCTGGTGATTAGTGATGCTGAGCGTCTTTGCATGTACTTGTTGGCCATCTGTATGTCTTCTTTGGGAAAATGTCAATTCAGATCCTCTGCCCATTTTTAATTGGATTGTTTGTTTTTTGCTACTGAGATGTATGAGTTTTTTATATTTTTTGGATATTAATCCCTTATCAGATTTATGATTTGCAAATATTCTCTCCCATTCCATATTTACCTTTTTCATTTTGTTGATGGTTTCCTTTTCTGTGAAGAGCTTTTTAGTTTGAAGTAGTCCCACTTGAGTATTTTTGCTTTTGTTGTCTTTGCTTTTGGTGTCAAATCCAAAATATCATTGCCAAATCCAATGTCTATGAGCTTACCACCTTTGTTTTCTTCTAGGAATTTTATGGTTTCAGGTCTTACATTAAAGTCTTTAATCCATTTTGAGTCATTTTGTGTGTGTGTTTGGTATGAGATAGTGGTAATGAAAAAGTGGTCCAGTTTCATTCTTTTTCATGTAGCTGTCCAGTATTCCCAATACCATTTTTTGGAGAAACTGTCCTTTCCCCACTTTATATTCTTGACTCCTTTGTCATAAATTGACTATGTACGTGTGTGTTTATTTCTGAATGTATTCTTGATTACTATAAAAAAATTTAATAGCTAAATTTTAATATTTAACTTAAGCTACTTAAATTTCTAACTTCTTAAGTATTGATAGTTCTTACAACAGATTATAACTATGGTTCTTAGGAAGTGCTATGCCTGCTTTATAAATAAGTAGGCACAGTGAATGTCTGGGCTTCTGAAATTTATATCTGCAACCATATTTGATATCAATTTTGTTGGATAGACAATAGTGGGACAGTTTTAAAACCAGAAGCCAAATTGTGCTTCTTATGGCATGGAACAGAAAGCCCTGCAAGCTGGAATTAAAAATTGGTGGAGGTGATACTCAGTAATCAGATAGAATTATATCTGGGTCCTGGAGTATACATGCCTTTGTTCCTCCTACAGAGTTCACCATGCTCTCTGGTCAGGTTTGGCTATCTGGTTTCCTGTGTTAGATTTGATCTTCTCACTGTGTCTGCTCTGGCTCTACTATGGCCTGAATGTTTTTGTCTCCCCCAAATTCATATGTTGAAATCCTAATGCCCAACGTGATGATATTAGTAGGTGGGGCTTTTGGAACGCTCTTAGGTCACGAGAGTTGAGCCCTCAGGAATGGGATTAGCACTCTTATGAAAGAGACCCCATCACTCCCCCTCCCTATTTCCACCATGTGAGGACACAGAAGTTGGTATTATGCAGCCTGGAAAAGGGCCCTCACCAGAACATGACCACCCTGGAAATCTGACATAGATTTCCAGCTTCCAGAACTGTGAGAAATAAATTCTTGTTGTTTATAAACCACCCAGACTGTGGCATTTCGGTATAACAGCCTGAATAGGATAAGACAGGCTTATACTTCTAGCCAACCCCAGTTTAGATAGCTGCAAATGTTTTTTTTAATTTTTGGCTGCGTTGGGTCTTTGTTGCTGCACGCGGGCTTTCTCTGGTTGCGGCGAGCGGGGGCTACTCTTCATCGCAGTGTGCAGCCTTCTCATTACGGTGGCTTCTCTTGTGGAGCACGGGCTCTAGTCACGCGGGCTTCAATAGTTGCAGCATGCAGGCTCAGTAGTTGTGGCTCACAGGCTGTAGAGTGCAGGCTCAGTAGATGTGGTGCATGGGCTTAGCTGCTCCGCAGCATGTGGGATCTTCCCGGACCAGGGCTCGAACCTGTGTCCCCTGCACTGGCAGGCAGATTCTTAACCACTGTGCCACCAGAGAAGTCCCTAGACGGCTGCAAATATTGATACCCACTTACAGGCTCTTGGGCACAGGCTTTCCAAATATCACTGTGTCTGCTCCCAGCTGGAACCAATGCACTCCTCTCCTATCAGTACAAGCTAAGACACTTAACTAGGCAAGAAGGGAAATATTTTATATAACAATATAAATATGTCATTTGATTCTTTTATAAATACATTTAAGACTGGTTTGGAAATTCTAAAAGTCTAAAGGAGTCAACCTTAAATTCGGTACCATTTAGCATCTCTGTCTATAACCTAAGATGAAACTTCTATGAGCACAGAGACTATGGATACTCTACAAGGTGTGTATAATAATATAAATTAACTGGAACTTATAAGTGCTTTTTAATGCTTAGGATAATGAATATGTGATCAAGAGGTGAGAAGTAAATTTCAAAACTAGTAACTAGAGAGGAAAAATTATAGAATTGCATTTACAACTTGAAAAAATATATAGGAGGAAAAAAGAATGAAATCTTTAAGCCTCTGTAGTATTCTTTCCTAGTACTTTTATGGGATTTTAGTTATACATTTCCTTAACGGTGTCCCCTACTAAAAAGTTGGTGGGAGGTTGAGTTTGTGTCACATTTGTATTGCTAGAACATAGTGCAACACCTAGAACACCAAAAACAAGATTAAAAATAAAGCTAGATAATTGAAGGAATATGTGGATGAAAAAAATAGGTGAATTAATACACATATTCTTAAGGAATTGGAAAACTCAGAATGGAGGTGAGCAGCTGATTAATAGCAATCTCCTAATTGATCTTAAAATTTTCCTGTACATCTATAAGTTTGTTGTCCATAACATGCCGTAATGACCTACGCCAATTCTAACTTGCTTCCTTATTGGCTAGCATAAAATTTTTGGCCTCAACAAAGACAATTATTAATGTACCAGATGTAGGTCTTAAGAGAATTTTTCTTATTGAGGTATAGTTGACTTATCAATACAATATTATGATTCAGGTATACAACATAGCGACTCACAATTTTAAAAGGTTATACTCCATTTATAGTTATTATAAAATATTGTCTATATTCCCTGTTCTGTATAATATATCCTTGTAGCTTATTTATTTTACTCATTTTAGTTGTTTGTACTTCTTAATCCCCTACCCCTATCTTGCCTGTTTCTCCTTCCCTTTCCCCACTGGTAACCACTAGTTTGTTCTGTATATCTGTGAGTCTGTTTCTTTTTTGTTATATTTCCTAATTTTATTTTTTAATTCCACATATAAGTGATATCATGCAGTATTTATCTTTCTCTGTCTGACTTATTTCACTAAGCATAATACCTTCCAAGTCCATTTATGTTGTGGTAATTAGCAAAATTTTATTCTTTTTTTTTGGCTGAGTCATATTTCAATTATTCCAATTCTACTTATTAAGGTATCAGATCTAGGCCTTAGAAGAAAAAAATTTTAAAGCTATGCAAGTAATAATTTCCTTTTCTAAAAGTGCTTTTAGCCTGCACATGAGAACTCATAACCTTGAAAATAGTGTCTCAACAAAACTAAATATACATTATTATTTTAGTTACTATATACTATAAATTTTATATGTATAGGAAAATAAAAGAAAAGGCAATACCTTAAACCAGGAACAATGGTTGCTCTGAGATGGTGGAATTATGGGTAATTTTTGTGTTTCTACAAGAAGCACACATTCTTCATGATCAATCAATTAAAAAGTTAATTTTAAGAATAATTTTGAAAATGCAAAGTCATATAAAGTTCTTAATAGTATGGTATCTGCTGACTACATGAAGACTGGTTTACAAAGTAAAGGGGTGATCAAAATGCTAGTAAATTTTAGTCTGCACAAATGAGAGACTTCTAGTGGAAGTGAGTTCATGCCTTAGTGGGAAGGCAGGCGGGGAGCTCGGGGTGCATGTAGGGTTTCTGGCTAGACTCACTCCCCTGGCCTATGGTCACACAGGCACATCTGTTTGGTTGGTACAACATGGACCAATTCAAGCAAGATTTGTTTGTTTGAATTTGGTCTGACATTTCAAGCTTGCAAGATGCCACACACAGAATAAAAATCACATTTCTGGTTTCTCTTGAAAATTGAATATATGGCAATACTTAAGCCACACTTGCGCATGGCAACAACAATCTGGAGCTCTTAAGTACCATTAGTTGGTCACACATTCTTCATTTAGTTTTTTTTCCCCCCTTCATCTAGCTCACTGTGCCCTTTTATTTTGCCTGCCTGGGGCCTAGAGAGGTGTCTGAGGATGTGACTTAATTCTAGCTCTTTTTCCTTCAAGTGAAGAAACAGAACTTTGGAAAAAATATAGATTTATTTTACCTTTCTTTTCTTTATGTGTTCTCTTGGTGAGAAGAGAAGGATGTTGAACTGTAAGATTTAACCAAAAGAAATTATGTAATTGTTTCCTTAGAGTTGAGTATATACAAAAACTTGGAATTCCACATCAGTTCAAAAGGGAAGGCTGCAGAATCAGTAAACTTTGTAAGTGGCTGAAATTTTAGCAGAGAAATAATTTTTCTGAAACTAGTTCCAAATCTGCATTTTTGGAAATTAATGTTCTAAGGTAAAAGTGACAAATTTGAGGGATGATTTATGAAACGGCTGTTTGTATTTAGAGGTTCTTTTTGACCAAGATGGGTTAAACATAACTATTAAAGACACATATTTAAATTAAGCCAGATTAGAAATTAAGGAGTCCTTCCCAATGACAAAGATGAATTTACCAGGGAGTAATCTGAACTTTCCCTGGACACTCACAAGAATAACTCTCTTACCTGGGGAGTGGGAGTGAAGGAGGAGATGGGGAAGAAAGCACAAAATTAATGACCTCTGGAACTCCCACATGTGTGTGACTCAATTTTCTCTAATATTTGGAGAAGGACAAATACAGGTGAGATGAAAATAGCCAGCATATGTGTCTCTTCTATCTGGGGGCATTCATCTTCCATGACTCCCCAAAGATGCTGGCATTGCACATGTGCAGCTGGAGCCCCTGCCTGAACTGCTCTGAGAATCTAACTCAAACATTATGACGGGTGTTTCTGGTCAAAAGCAAGGTAGCTACATTCTAACTGACCTCCATCCTCAAACACAATGATGGAGAAAAGTAAAATCTCTTTATTTTTATCATCTCGATATGTTCAAAGGGCTTTTTAAAGAAAAAAACCTATTTTCCAATTATGGTTGACTTGCTTTTTTTTTTTTCTCATCTCCTTAGTATATGTCGTGTTCATTAGGTCTCCTCCCATGTATCAATCTGGCACATCAGACCACAATTTGCACTGTCAGCTCCTATGAGTGAAATCTATTGCACTTGCCGAGCTGTCCCGCTTTTGCCTTTGTAGCAACTTTTAGACCACAATAACCATCATCAGTTTAAAGCAGGCATATCCATTACATTTCCTCTGTTCCTACAGCCCCACATTAAGCTAATATTATCTATTTCCCAAGTGAAAAGAGTCCTTCCAGTCCTATCAATTATTAATTCCTTGCTTGCAGCTAATGTTTTCTTTGAATTATTTAAATGCATCTTCATTTATCAATAAACATAAAATGTTAAACAAAGAATACTGTTGAAGGGCATTATTTAAGCTATAACGTTTTATGAGATTATTTCAAGCGCCTTTTCTGATTTATTAACACAATATATTTTATAATTATTTTTCCATTTCTAAAAACAATTATTCTGGGTATTATCTAGAGATTTGGAGATTTTGTGAGTGCTCTCTTCAACTTCTATTGTGATCTTGACAAGTTTCTTTAAAAATATTCTCAGTTGTATGTATATATCTATGTGCTTCTATATATATACAAACACAAACAAATGTAAGAAGTACAAGAGTATTTTTACTAATATGCAAGTTCAGTTTCCCTGATATTGTTCTTAAAGTATTAAAGATATCATTATGTTTAAATTTTCTGTTGTGAATTCTAAAGCATTATATTCAGCAAAGTATATTTACATGGGTTTACCAGCACATACACACAGACATGTATTAGGCAAGTAGACAAAGAACAATGATTTTTAAGGATACAACCTTATAAATGAGACAAATGAGCAACAGAATTGCCTATTTATTGACTATTATTTTTCTTTTAAAATCTTGGCAATAACACCCACATGTGTACACACACACAGATCAGTCCTACTTACCTATATTCTCTTTTTTGTTTCCAAATTTTGTAACCCAAAATAAAATACAAGCTATTGAGAAATCCAGCTTTAATATGAGTACACTTTATCCCCTCACCTTCTGAAACAGAATAAAACTGAGTATTCTGAAGTAAATATTCCAAGTACGACAAACTAGAAAAATTAAATATTTGTGCATACTAGAAAAAGAAATTTTAACAATATAATTTAAATAATATAATCCAATCCATGCCACTCTTTAGCCCTTTTCACTGACATTTATTTTAAAACAATGGTATCCTTCAGACTTTATGACATTGGTATCAGTGGATCCAGTCAATTCTTTTTCCAGTTTGTGAGAGCTCTGAATATTCTGCCAAACCAAATTATCCAGAAAAAAAAACACAAAAAACCCCAAAAAACCTCCATAAGTTAGTAATGATGCCCTATGATAAAACACAGATGTATTTTAATGATAGTTATAAAATTAAACGTTCAACAGTATGCTTTAAAATATCCAATATTAATTCATAGCACTCAAGAATTCAAATAATTCATTATATATTATCCCAGCAATACAATTTGGAAGCAGGTAAAGATCTTGGAAGTCATGGAATCCAAGGCTTACTCTATGAAAATGAAGAAACAGATCTAGAAATGTTACTGACTTGGCCATGGTCATAAAGCTAGTTACACTCACTGCTGAAGTTCAGAGATACATGTTAAGCTTTAAACAAAAGAAAACTATACACTTCAAATGGCATATATGGTTTATCAAATTTGTTTTAGGTTGAGATTCATACATATTCATTTTTAAAAAGTCAATGGCGGGCTTCCCTGGTGGAGCAGTGATTGAGAGTCCCCCTGCCGATGCAGGGGACGCGGGTTCATGCTCCTGTCTGGGAAGATCACACATGCCGCGGAGCGGCTGGGCCCGTGAGCCATGGCCGCTGAGCCTGCGCAACCGGAGCCTGTGCTCCGCAACGGGAGAGGCCGCAACAGTGAGAGGCCTGCGTACCGCAAAAAAAAAAAAAAAAAAGTCAATGGCAATAGAGTTACCTCTCAGTAGATTAAGGTTGTAATTGTATGAACACGTATTTGTCAAGGAAACTGTATGAAAATCCAGGTGTTAACAAATCACGGTATTCATTGTGATCAGCTGTAAGTTTTTAAATTGTGCAACATAGGGTTCTATAAATTAGTAACTGATGTAAACTCAGGATAAGCCCTAGGCAGAATGTGAACTAAGGAAGGTACAGTAGTTCTTTTATGCTCTAGTCTCTTCTTTTTAATCGGTGACTGATCTCTAAGGCAACAGCTGATGATTTGCTTACACTTGTTATCTTGAGTTTAGGGTGTTTTAAAAACTAGGTGTCAGTTACTATCCTAGGCACTTTAAATAGGATATTATAATTACTTCTAACAATACCATTTCAGTCAGATATTATTTCTGCTTTATAGATGGGAAAACCCGCACTCAAAGAAGTGAAATAATTTTCCTGAAGTGATTTAGCTGGTAGGAAAACCTTAAAGCCCATATTTTTCCACTAAAAATCTTGAATTTTATCACATGAAAGCTATGGAGAACTACTGAAGAGGTTTCTGTAATTTTGTAACAGCTTTATTAAGGTATAATTAACTTGAAAGAAATCTCACATATTTAAAGTGTAAAATTTGGTAAATTTTGATATATATACATGCTCATGACATGAGCATCCTGGTCTAAAACGGTGAAAATAGTCACCACTATCCCGATAATGTATGGATCAGTTTGGGGAGATTTGACATCTTAGCTATATTGCATTTTTCTATCCATAAGCAGGGTATATATTTCTCTAATTATTTAGGTCACCTTTAATTTCTGTCAGCAGTGTTTTGTAATTTTCAAACTACAGATTATGCACATTGTTGAATTTATCTTTACATATTTTATATTTTTGATGCTATTGTAAATGGGTTTTTTAAATTTCGATTTCCAATTATTTCTTCCTAATGAGTAGAAATAAAATTGATTCTTGAATATTGATATTGTAAGCTGTCACTTTGCTAAACTCACCTATTAGTTCTAGTAGTCTTTTTATAGATTCCAGTGGATTTTTTGTGTGTGTGTGTGTGGTACGCGGGCCTCTCACTGTTGTGGCCTCTCTCGTTGCGGAGCACAGGCTCCGGACGCGCAGGCTCAGCGGCCATGGCTCACGGTCCCAGCCGCTCCGCGGCATGTGGGATCTTCCCGGACCGGGGCACGAACCTGCGTGCCCTGCATCGGCAGGCGGACTCTCAACCACTGCGCCACCAGGGAAGCCCTCCAGTGGATTTTTTACATAGATGGTTTTGTCATCTGTGAATAAAGCCAGTGTTACTTCTCCCTTTCCAATCTAGACGCCTTTTCTTTTTTTTACCTAATTGTACTAATACAATGTTGAATTAAGTAGTAAAGACATCCTTATTATTCCTGATCTGAGCGGGAAAGCATGTAGCTTCTCACCATTAAGTGTTACGCTGGTTGCATTGTTTTGTTTTGTTTTATTTTGTAGATATCCTTTATCAGATTGAGGAAGGTACCTTCTATTCCTGTTTCTCTGGGAGTTTTATCATTTAAATAAGTGTTGGATTTTGTCAAATGCTTTTTCTCTGCCTATTAAGATCACGTAGTTTTTCATTTTTAGTCTGTTAATATGGTAAATTATATTGATTTCTTTTGAGTGTTAAAGCACTCCTGCATTCCTGAAATAAACCCTACCGTGTATGATGCATTTATCCCCTTTATAATTTTGGATTTGAATTGTTAAATTTGTGTTTAGAATATTTTTATATCTACGTAAATTATAGATCTATGTAATTGTAAACATATCTATATGTAAATGAGGAATATTGGTAGATGGTTTTCTTTTCTTGTAATGTCTTTCTGATTTTGATATAAGGGCAATGCTAGACTCATAGAATAAATTGGGAAGCATTCCTTCTTCAATTTTCTGCAAGAATTTGTGTAGAAATGGTATTTTTATCCCCCTTAAATATTTGGTAGAAGTCACCAGTGAAGCCATCTGGGCCTGAAATTTTCTTCAGAAAAGTTTTTTGTTTGTTTGTTTTTGTTTTAATAGATAAATCAATTTCTTAATGGAAATACAGGTATTCAGGTTATCTATTTCTTCTTGTGTGAGCTTTGGTAGTTTGTGCTTTTCAAAGAATTTGTTCATTTTCTCTGAATTATTGAATTTATTGGCATAGAATTATTCACAATGTCCGCTTAGTATCCTTTTAATATCTGTCAGATCTGTAGTGAGGACCCCTCTCATTCTTGATATCAGTCATCTGTGCTTTTCTCTTTTATTACTGTTCATTTAGACTCAAGGTTTATCAATTTTATTGATCCCACAGAAAGAGAATTTCATTTCATCGATGTTTTCATTTTCTATTTAATTGATTTATGCTCTGATCTTTATTACCTCTTTTTTCCACTGTGTTTTAACTTTCTTTCTTTCTTCCTTTCTCCCCCCTTTCTCCCTCCCTTCCTTCCTTCCTTCCTCCCTTCCTTCCTTCCTTCCTATTTTAATGTTTTTTAATTGAATAAAAGATTCTTTAAATTCTATAGTGCTTTACAATTTTCAAATGTTTCACACACATGATTTCATATAATCCAATAATAACCCTTTTTTTCCCCATGTCTATTTTGCCCCTCCTCCCTCTCCCCACTGGTAACCACTAGTTTGTTCTCTATATCTGTGAAGCTGCTTCTTTTTTGTTTTATTCACTAGTTCGTTGTATTTTTTAGATTCTTCCAGCTCTGTTCTTCTTTATCAAGATTGTTTTGGGTATTCTAGGTCTTTTGTGTTTCTCTTTTTATAATTTGTTAAAGATGCAGTTGTTAATTCGAGAGCATTCTTTTTTTTGAATATAGTCATTTAGTGCTATACATTTTCCCTCAGTACTGTTTAAATTGACATCCTACAAATTTTGATAATATTGTGTTTTTATTTTCATTCAGTTTAAAATACTTTCTAATCAGAGGAAATTCATATGCTGTTTTGTTTGTCTGACATATGTATGTATAGTCATCCCTCTGCATCCATGTGGGGTTGGTTCCAGGACCCCTCAAATAACAAAATGTGTGGCTGCTCCAAGTCCCTTAAATAAAATAGCAGAGTATTTGCATATAACCTATGTACATCCTCTTGTATACTTTAAATCATCTCTAGATTACTTATACCTAATACAACATAAATGCTATGTAAATAGTTATAAATACAATGTAAATGCTATGTAAATAGTTGCCGGGCTGGCAAATTCAAGTTTTGCTTTTTGGAACTTTCAGGAAATTTTTTTTTCCTGAATATTTTATCTCTGTGGTTGGTTGAGTCCTCGGTTGTGGAACTCATGGATACTAAGGGCTTACTGTAATTAGGTCTCAACTAACGTGGTGGTAGTGAAAAGGAAGGTGAGTAGAGATTCAGTAGGACTTACTGACTTGCTTTGAGGGCCGTGGGAAAGGAAAAAAACAGTTAATGAGAATAGAGGTGTTTGGATGGAATGACAGTTTTGGTTTTAACACGTGAGTTTCGATGTCAGCAAATATCTAGGAAAAGTGTGCAACATCCATTTGGAAATTTGAACTAGCATTTAGAAGAAATATCAAAGATAAAGTCTTGGTGTGAGTCACCCATAAAGAGAGGAAGACAAGATATTGGATGAGGTGGCTAAAGAACACAGTGCCCAGAAGTATTAATTAACCCATATATGGAACTTACTATGTGCCAGGCATTATTCTAAGGACTTTGTGTACATTAACTAATTTAGTAGTCATACAGCCTTATGAAGAAGGTGCTATTATTATTCGTATTTTACAAATAAGTGAATGAAGACACAGAGAGATAAGCTAGGTAAGTAATGGAGGTGGGATTTAAACCTAAAGCAATCTGGCTCCAGAGTACATGCTTAAACTATTACACTGGACTGCCAGTTTCCCCCCAGATGATATACTACGTGGTAACCAAAACAAGTGTATAGATAATTATGGCAAGATACATTTTTAAGATATGAACTTGTGTTTTCACAGTTGACAGGGATAAGAAAGAATAAGTACTCTCAGACTTTTATTCCTGTTCTATTGCTTTTCTATCATTCAAAGAAAGTAGCTAAGGCCTCTCTGTTTGCTTACCTCACTCACTTGTTGTGTTCTAGGACCTAAAGCAAAAGTCAACTGAACAAAACTTCACTCTTGATTTCTTTTTCTGGAAGCTTCAGCTCATTAACTCTATGAAGAAGTTATGTTAGGGGGAGGGACAGAGGCAAGTTCTAGCTTATTGGGGAGGAAATGGGCTGTGAAAGTAGTAGTAGAGAGTGTGGATATTACCCAAGACCAAGACTTCTGTGGGGGACAAGGCAGAAACTCAGAGGGGAATGGCCAGGTGGTACATATAGAAAGGCAGGACTCCAGGCACTAGTCTTTCAGCCTAAGGAAAGTTCCCCTCTTCAGGCTTGACACAAGTAGCAGGACCACCTGTCCGCAAGGACGTATAGGTTGGACAGTGGAAAAATCTGAGGTAGCCATGGTGGAGTTTAAAAGAGTGCTTTTATTCTGTTTGCACCTCATAAAATTTCTAGATTTGAGGACTCCCAAAATGATGAGATTAAATTTATCATCAGCTCAGTAGGATGGAGACTTAGAGTAAGATTTAATACGATCAAAAATTGATTTAAAAAGATAATAAATGAGTTTATATTTCTTTTACGCCTGAATTTTCACAGAAAGATATTAACCTGATACCCTCTTTTTAGGAACACATTCATTCACTCAATCCCTTAAAGTGCGTTTAGAACTCTTATTATGTGCCAGATGTAAAGTGTGGGATTACAAATATGTGTAAGGCATTCTCTTTGCCACTGTAGGTGGCACAGTTTGGTAATCACAATTGAAATTGGATGGAATATGCAATAGGACAGATTTACGTGTGAAGCATCAAGAGAGAAAAGAAAATGAAGCAAATTTCATAAGAGAAATTATATGAAATGTGGGTACTAAAAGCTAAATAAACAGATTATCAGGTAGAATAGGAAAAAAGAGACATGAGTGTTACAGAAAGAAGAAACTCCCCTTGAAAGAGCACACCGGTGCAGACAAAAAGCACTTCTGAGGAACACCAATCAGCGTGGTGCCATGGAAAGACGGTAGTGGCAGATAGAGCTCAGGCTGAGTGCCTCCTCCATTGTTTAGGAAATCTGGGATGGAACTCTTCTGGGCCGTGGTTTGTTGTTGCTGTTGTTGTTTCATTTTTAAAAGAGGAGAAACTTGGACTTCCCTGGTGGCCCAGTGGCTAAGGATCTACCTGCCAATGCAGGGGATGCGGGTTTGATCCCTGGTTGGGAAACTAAGTCCCACATGCCGGGGGGCAACTTCAATGAAAAACATCCCGCATGCCACAATGAAGACCCGACACAGCCCCCAATAAATAAATAAATAAATCTTTTAAAAAAAAAAAAATAGGGGAAACTAATAGCCTCCTCTTGGAGTTCTTGTGAGGATGGAAGGCGTCAACACACACAAGATCCAGCATAACCCTTGGCCCTTTACAAATATTTATTTCCTGCCTGCCCAGAGCATTCTCAGTATAAACTACTCTGCTCTAACTCTGAATGTGACCAGAGGAAAGAAAGTGAGTTTTCAATGGCATGAAATGAACTTGTAACTGTGTTTGGGGTATGGATTGGAAAAGGCCATGTATATTAGCCTTCTGAGTTAATCCTATACAGAGTAACTTAAAGCTCCTTAGCAGGGGCATGATGTGATTAAATAACAGTTTTCAAGTGGGAAGGACATGATAGAGGGAGGAGAGCCTGGATGGCAGGGGTTAATTCAGGAGGTACTATATAGGCTGGGTGAAAGATAAGTAGATAGAGGCCCTGGAGTGGGAAAGAAGGAAAATACTCAAGAGAGAATTTGAAAGTGGAAGTGACAGTACTCCACACTAGGTAACTGACCACACGTGGGGACTGAAAGGAAGCTATGACGAAGATTTCTAGCCTTCAGTCACTGAGACAGTGTTACTGTGATTGACTTTCGTAGGGAATAAAGAGGAAAGTGTTTGAAGATCTCCAGTAATTTTTTTAGAGGTGTCAAATTTGAGGACCCTAAAGAGGATCCCTGGAATTATAAGCCTGTGCAAAATTAGATGCCTATATAATTGAAAATTAGGAGAAAAGTATTTCATCCCTCTCTTTGCTCCAAGGTATATCAAGATCTATCAGAGGCATGGAAAAGGAAGAGGCCTGACATTTATTAGCATGGCTTTATAACAACACCTTTGGTCTATCACGTCATTTGTAATCACAAGACTTGGATCTAATTATCGTTAGTTTTTCAGTTTTATAGGTGGAGAAATCGTGGATTATGTTCAGGAAGAAACATCCATAAGATTTTTCTCCCAAACATAATCAACAGAAGAAATACCTTTTTGCAAAAGATGAAATTAATGGTAGTGTAAATGTAGACTGGGCTGCAGAGACTTGGCTGAATTAGAAAAAGGGTGACATTGAGGATTACCAAGAAAAAAAGATGAATAAATTGTAAAACAGTCAACAGATTGAAGAAGCATGCTGGAAAACATGACGTGAGAGCCTACTCATGTGCCTAGTATGACCAAAGAGATCTTAAAATGAAAGCCCTATATTCAGACATGCTGTTAACATATTAGTTCATATATCCGTGTTATTTATTCATTTAACATTTTTTGAGTTCTCTACTATGTGGCAGGTATTCAGTTAAGTGCTGAGGATAGGAAGATAAATAAGAAATACACCTAAGTGTTGAGCAATTCATGGTTTAGTGGGAGAATGGTAAAATGGTTGTTTGGACTATGTGATGAGTATCCCAACAAACAGGTGCCCAGAAATTTCAACGAGCATAGAAATGAGTGAGGGAAGGAAGTAACAGCAAGGGCTTCCTGGAGGAAGGGTTGCTTGACTTGAACTTTAAAACAGGAGGAGGAAGCTAGTCTGAGGATGGGAAAGAAGGAGGTTCTAGGCAGAGAAGTTGACATGAACAAAGCAAGGAGGCAAGAAACAATGTGGTTCATGTGAGGAATTCTGAGTTGCTCCTTTAACATGAGCAGGAAGAGATAAGTGAGGAGGTCCAGATCGTACTGGACCTTATTGGCTTCCGTAGTCCCAAGAGTCTGCCAGGTCACCCAGCTGTTGAGTTAGTCCAATAAGACGGTGGCCTGCACTAGGGCTAAGCCAGCAGGAATGGACATTGATCACATTTTCCTGGACTATTAAAGCACTGAATCTATTGAGTTGAGATTGGTTTTGCCTCAAAGTCTTCAGAAGTCAATCCTATTACACTTTTGAAGAGATTGGACTAAAGTCATTCCAGTAAAGCTCTCAAATCCAAGACTGGAAGTCAGGTTTATTGCCTTACTTGTTCATCCTCCTGAAACTCATTTCAGGAAATGACAGGCACTAGAGGTTAGATTCTATTCCCAGGAACCTGCCTCCATTGCCACTGCTGCCCCAGCAGTCAGCAACACGTAGTTCCTGGAAGAATATTTCAATGTCAGAAGTGCTGACTGACTCAGACAACCCTTGTGCCAACCAGGAAATGTATGCGTGAGCCCTCAGTCTAATTCCCCCTGGCTCCATACTTAAGTAGAGAACATGTCAAATGTTTCCTTTTTCCCTTAAAATCTTTAAAAAGCACATGATAGGGGCTTCCCTGGTGGCGCAGTGGTTGAGAGTCCGCCTGCCGATGCAGGAGACAGGGGTTCATGCCCCGGTCCGGGAGGATCCCACATGCCGCGGAGCAGCTGGGCCTGTGAGCCATGGCCGCTGAGCCTGCGCGTCCGGAGCCTGTGCTCCGCAACGGCAGAGGCCACAACAGTGAGAGGCCCGTGTACCACACACACACACACACACACACACACACAAAAAGCACATGTTAGGTAACTAAGTTAGAAAACAAAATCTATACTGTGTTTTTATTCTGGAGAGAAACTCTGATTGAAGCCTGCATTATAGTCACATTACTATCACATACGCTCCTCGTGATTAGTATTAGTGCAACAAATGAACTAATAATGATTGACCACTAAGGTTTTCCCTCCCCCCACCATGACATGAAGAAGATCCAGGGCATTGATTATCACAAATATAATGGATTGCTTCGTCATTTATGGGAAAAGAGCTTCTCTTCCCATCAAGCTTATTCTTCACTTCCCCCTTCCCCTGCCCCTGGAGATATATTATCTTTGGCAGTAACTCAAAACCATGCACAGATTATTCACTGCAGCCAACAATTATAATTAAGGATGGTGATGTGAATACCAGCCTTGGGTGAATGAGTATGTCTAACACACATGAATTGTCCTATAAAAGTAGTACCCAGCAGGGGGATCCTTTCCTCTCCTCTGCCTCCTCTTGAATAATAACCATTGGCTAGCACGGTTGTCTTCTGAATAGGATAAGCAGTTCCCCTGTTGGCTTAATTTTAAGGGAAATATTATCTACTGTACTACCTATTGGAAACCTCAAAACCCATTTAGGAGGCAATATCTTTATATACTTGATCTCATGGCCACTCATCTTTTCAGCAGATGTGCATTTACTGAATTAACTGTCCAGCTTATTCCTTGGGTTTCTTCTTGGGCTTGATATTCAACATACGTGTTGGAAAGAGTTATGCTTTTGTCCTGCTAATTGGAAAACATTCCTCAACCACCATCTCTTGTGATTAAAAGCATAGCCTTCAAGATTGCCTTCACACTAGGACCTGTCTTTTGATAGGCTGATATAAACTGAAACTTTTACTTTTATCTAGCATTAGCTTAATGCAGCAATTTGACACAAACAATTACATCTTTAATGGAATTTTTAAGGTATTGGCACATTCTTTTCTATTGACATTTTATCCATATAATAAAAAAAAATCCAACATTAACCTCAAAATTTCTATACCTAGGCTGTGCATTAAGATGATGTCTGTTTATCGCCACACTTCACATTGTGTTGTATTTTAAGTACCCTCCAGTCTACTAATGAGCACTTATGGTTTCATAATGAAATGACTAATATTTCTTCCCTAGAAGTTTGGGCAAATGGGCTACAAAAGTAGCTTTTTTGTTGTTTGTTTGTTTGTTTTGCGGTACGCGGGCCTCTCACTGTTGTGGCCTCTCCCGTTGCGGAGCACAGGCTCCGGATGCGCAGGCTCAGCGGTCATGGCTCACGGGCCCAGCCGCTTCGCGGCATGTGGGATCTTCCCGGACCGGAGCACGAACCCGTGTCCCCTGCATCGGCAGGCGGACTCTCAACCACTGCGCCACCAGGGAAGCCCAGTGGCTGTGTTTTATACATGCATAAATGTGAAACAGCAAAAATTCAATGTGAGCACACACTAGTTCATTTTGACAAGCATCGATAGAGGGCCTACTGTGTGCTAGGCTCTGCATTGTTCAGGGCATTGAGATATACAAAAACAAGACATCACCCTCCATTTTTGAGGGAAAACAGACATATAAAGATCATTTCAGTGAAATACGACACATAGAATAATAAATATTTTTATACATATGATATAGAACCAAAGTAGGCTCAATAAAGAAGGTGATAGCTGAAGAGGATTTGGGCCAGGGGGGGACCCATGATAATCCTCATTTTCTTTCTACTCTGGAAATAGAGAAGCTGGTAGAAATTATACTACCACGAAGTACCGGCGGGCTTAGTTCTCTGTTTATCCAGAGTTTTATGATTTGTGTAAAGGAGTTAGGCTTTAATGGTTTATTAAAGTCTTTTTATTTAATATATAGCTTTACCAAGAAAATCCATACGATATACATCTTAGTTCTGTGGCATAACACAAATTCATCCATCAGCTGTCTGTGAGCTATTCATAACCCAAAACTTGAAAAATTAAAATAATTGACAAAAGAATACATTGTAAAAGGCAGCCTACCTACATTGATAATCTCTAAAGGTATAATAAAAATTGAGATAGAGCACCTCCTGTTTGGGATTTTTGTCATTCAGAGGTGACCTACTCATTAGAGATTAAAACAAAGCATATAAATTTGCTTTGAAGAGCAAGCTTATGATTAAGTCAAGGGAGAGAGTTTGTTAGTAATTATATGGTATGCTACAGGAGAATTACTACTTATGTCATCTGGCTTTTATAACCCTGAGTTGGATGCATGATTCTGATTTTTGTTTATAAATTTATTTTTAGATTCACCAATATATAATATATTGTTTCACATAATGTTTTTAAAGAGCTGATGGAAAAATTTATTCCATAGTACTTGGGACGTGCAAAGCATGATGGTTGTGTATGTCATTTTTTTAAATATAAAAATCACTCTCATATTAATAAGAATATACATTTTCTTTGGCAGAAATATTGGAAGTAAAGAGAGTGATATTGGTTATTACTACCACTCCTGTGGTAGAGAAAGAATTTTTCATTTCTGATACAGAGCTAAAGCTTTTTAAAATTGAAAGAGAGAGGACGGGAGGTGGAAGGAAGGAGAGAAAGAGAGAGATGATTTGAAGCCCAAGGAAATAGACAGTTTCACTCTTTCTGTTGTTTGATCTGTCTGCTTACTCTTTATATGTTTTTGAAGAGAAAAATTGAAGTTGATATACCTCTGCGCTACAATTTCTGGCTATATTACATCTCTAAACTTCACCATCCCCAATCCACACCCTTGTTAAAACCCCTTAATTTAAATTTTCCTTATTTTTCATATGTTCCCATACCTCCTCTTTCCTTATAACAGTCTCTCCCTCGCTGTCCTGTCAGATAGTCTTTTTAAAGCTTAGATCTAATTTTATAATTCCCCACTGCTTACCAAATTAAATACAGCTTCCTTACCCAACCCTCAGAATCCAAGCAGACTGATTTCCTACTATCCTTTCCATCATATAACTGACACTCCTCTCTTACTGGATGATTCATTTTTCCACTGAACATGCCCCATAGTCTTATCCTGGAACTTTGCGTTCATTCTCTTTTCTCTGCATAAAACATTCTTCCCACTTTCCAATCTTCCCTAATGGAAATTCTACCCACATTCAAGCCTATCCTCAAGTGTCATCTGTCCCATGAGCCCTTTCTTCATCACTGTTTCTCTCTTAGCTGAACTCCGAGGGTATGTGGTACTTCTCCCATGGTGTTTATTTTCAGACACGTGTTGATTTAATCTAACCAGAAAGGAAGTGGGTCAAACAATGAGAAATTAGTAAGTCAAAGATTCTGACTCAAGTTGTTCACAGTTCCCTGGGAAAGGCTGGGAAAACACACAAGTGCTCTCAATATAGTGTTGATAAGCACTGTGGTAAGTCCAGGGTCCTGGGGGAGAATTAAAGAATAAAGGAAGAAAACAAAACCCTCCGACTAGATGATTTGGGAAAGACATCCTGAAGCAAATGGTATGAGTGGGAGCTTAAAATGTGTATAGAAATTAGACTGGAAGGAAAAGGGAGTTTTAAGCTAAGTTAGTGCAGAAGGCACAGAGGTGGGAGCAGTAGGTTGCGGAGCTGGGCTTAGCTGCCTCACAAGAATGACTGTTAAATATTCAGGAACTTTAAGAGCCACTTGTTCAACCATTGATAACTTGACATCCGCCATGCTGGGAGTATTTATACCATGGATATGGGCAAACATTATAAACCAGGGCTTTTTGATTTGTTTTCGGAAAGCAAGTTAACCAGGACACCCCTGGTTGTAAGAGAACATGTGAGGTTCAGAGAATTGCAAGTAATTTGATGTTCTACTCTAGTTAGCAAGTTGCATATGAAAATTAACCCTTGGATTAGATTCTAAGCCTCCAGAAAAAAGGAATGGTTCCTTATTCATCTTGAAATCTTCTTGTACCTCTGACAAAAGTAGGTAGGTCGTCAGCTTAGGCCATCAGTTGGATCTGTATTAGAGAAGAATGAATTACTACTTCAGACATAAAAATGTGCTTCTTAAAAGTTTGGTTAAATATATTTGCCTTCTACTGCTTAAGTTTATTTTTTTTCTAAATGAAAATAAACAGCGCTTGACACTGGGGTTTAGAAGCGGTTATCTACTTGGAGGGGAACTAGGGAATTATCTTAAAGTGGTATTTATACAAAAGGCTTAGTTTTTACTTATCTATTTAGCAAAATTTTCTAATAATCCTTTTTTTAAAAAACATTTTACTTAAGGTTGAGAAATAAACAGTGGTCCAGATTAAGCAGTGTTATGCCATTGAGAAAGGAGTTTTAGAAAAGCTAATTTCAAAGAGAACAGAAAATTCTCTTATATTCGGCTCAAGTTTTCTGCTCATTTATGTTCACGCCCCTGCCAACAACTGGCCCAGTTGACTATAAGACCCAATTGTAATGTTTGTTAAATAGATGGATAAATTATTTTAAAAATAACCAACATTTATCAAGTATTTTCTTGGTGTCAGATACTGGTCTAAGTCTTTGGATAATTATCTATCTCATTTGGTGCTTATAAGAACTAATTTCCTGTTATAAAAAAGGAAACTGAGACTAACATGTTTGATAAGTCTTAAAGAGCTTTGTAATCACGAATGGCCAAATGTCTGATGTAAATAATAAATTCTCACACTTGTATGGATATATGCTAACCTATTCCTATTAGGGCTTAAGAATGTAAACTTAGACTAACTAGAAATTCAGGGAACAGTAGTTTATTGAATTTTCTGACTAACTCTTAAAACTAGTGTTTAAAAGTAATTCCAAAAAAAGTGGTTTCAAATTTTCTAAAGCAGATCACACCTAAATTCCTCTTTTTAAATAATATAGATTAAACATATGGTTACTGGGGAATTTTCTTCTTTCTTTCTTCCGTTCTTTTTTCTTGCGTGTGTGTCAGCACACCTAGGTCACCATCTAGTCTAGTGGAGATGGAGGAAATTTAGATGAATTTCTAAGAAACTAAGACAGTATTCCAGATCCTTCAACATATTTTGCTATTGTTTGCTTTTTCTCCTCCTGAAAGTGAAGCAGAGTAGAATATACCAATTTAATATTCCAACTCATTAGGTTATAGCTAACTAAGTTTTCATTATATATTTTAATCTCCTAATATTATCCTAGCCCAGACTGTGGAGTTTGTACCATTCAGCTTGGCTAGGTTAAGTCAGTGGTCTGGCTTGGTGACTGGAACTCATCTGAACTTACCTGAACTTTCTTTACTCCCGGAAGTACCCTTTGAATGACATAATTTCCAACAGCAAGAAAAGCTTACTTGTAGATTCCTCAGATATTTTCTTTGTTTTAAAATATTTTTTTAAAGTTGTGCCTGATGTCTTGGTTATTTATTTGCCCAGTCCCTATGTGTCCCCAATTAATATATGTCAGTAGATTATGTTTTGAAATTTATTTGGCCAATTGTTAAGAAAGTCAAGATTATCTTTTCTTGTTCACATCCAAAGTTTCCATTGTGACAGACCGTGTTACTGCTCCCAACTACTCTCTATCCTCCTTGTGAAAACATTATTCATCCCTGTCCATTGCTGTGTGATCCCTAGTGCCCGCTGTGGGATGCAGCTATATGACTTACTTGGACAATGAAATGTAAGCAGAAACCTGAAGAGCCACCACGTGGTTTTGCTAGTCCTCTGAGAACGAGAAGGCGTACCTGCAAAAGAAACTGCTCTTTCATCACAGACCCAGAAAGAAGATACTGCTCTGAGTGGAGTTGCTGAGCAGAGATAGTCAGCTGTCTCCAGCCAACATTTAACCTAAGCAATCACTAAGCTTTTGTTGTTATAAGCCTCTGAGATTTGAGAGGTTTGTTCTCTCCGTGCAACCTAGAAAAGTTGACTCGTACATCATGTAACGTACCAAGAAAACATGAAATTAATCAAGGAGTGCAGGTCGACTTCTCTCTCCTTGCTTTGCTATTTTCCATATATACTTAGTCACACCGAGCCCAAATTAGAGTTTATCATTCTTTCCCTGTATGAACTTCCATGAAAAGGAATTTCGTCATGCTTCCCATCTCCTGATGAATATGATCCTGGGGCACTGGCATGAAACATTGCTTCTGTGCTCCTTTTGCTGATCCTTTGCAAGTATGTTCTCCTATAAGTTCCCCAGTGATGGTGGAAAATATTCCATGTTCCTGGGAAAAGATGGAATTGTTTTGAAGTCCTGAGGACATAAGCTTCCTCAATGAGGCCTTCACTTTTCCTTCAGAGACCTTATTGCACACACCCCAGGAAGGCAGCAATTCCTCCTTTTGTCTCTCATTTCCAGAAGAGTCCCTTAGTAATATATTGGCTTTAATTTCATGAGTATAGACTTCTTGCTTCTACTGACTCTAGATCTAGTTACTGCATCTACTCCCTGAGATATTTCCCCCTTAAGACTATTTTCCTGTTTGGAAATTATTGCTATAAACTGATTAAGGAAGCCACCCTCTCCTTTCTTAAAGATAGGCTTAGTTATTACTTCAGAAACAATGTGATTACACAAGATTAGTTAGATTAATCAATACTTTACAAGGTTAGTGAGCCCTCCTAAATTAGATAGCGCCTTAGCCACTTCCTCATTTTGACCACTGCCAAGATAATTCAACTGTTGTTTTGCTTTTTTTCTACTAAGAGGATCCAATTCCCATGACTAAATGTGACACCCTTACCCCCCAACTTGTGAATGGGAAGGTTGATATTTTCCCAGCTATGTCCTGAAAGAATTAGTGATGTAGTTATTCTGTCAAAAGAATGAATGCCATTCCTCAGATCTTGGGGCTTTCTTTGGGTCATTAGAAGGCTTTTTTTTTTTTTTTTTTTTAAAACCAGTCACCAAACCCTAAGTCACAATCCAAGCTGAAAGATCTCAAGCAGAGTCAACACTACAGCTTGTTAATTACACTCCATCTATCGGCCTGTAAGTGAGAAGCACAGAGTAAAGCTGCGGGCCTGTGAGGCAAATTTTGATCACCCTTGAACTTACAAAGAATCAGGAACTGCTAGTATAACAAACAAAATGAGATCCAGTTTCAGCTCTGGTCCCCACCTCCCCCATCACCCTCAAGCATCTGACCCAGGAGTCACGTTTTACTAAAAGGGTTTTCTCACATATTTCTCTTTGAATATATATTGTACTTTACCTATAATTGTGGTCTGCTTCAAGGAGCCAGTTGTAAGCACCTGTTACAATATGTTGCCTGTATAAAGATACATCATTTTTTGATAGATGGATTGCTTAATTTTTAAGATGAGGTTTCTTTCTTTTTTCTTTTTTAAGCCATTTATCTTTGATTTTATTTATTCTATAAACCTGGCAACTTATTTTGGGAAATACCAGCAAAGCTGGATTTTGGAACCCTATCCCTTCACATACGGTACTAATATATCCCTGTCTTTGCATTCATGCAACACAGCAACAGATGGCTAACATTTCTGGTTTTTAATAGGCATCTGATCTCGGGAAGGTCCCTTTTTGGAATAGGCGATGGTATGTTTTTAAAGCTACAGCTCATTTACAAGATTGTTTTTTTTACAAAATTTGTTTTTCTAATAATATAGATTTCACCCTTATTCTGAGATCTTCCTTTAACATATAAGCCAGCAGCGAATTTGCTTGGTGTACAGATGAACACTTGCATCATTAACATCCTTAAAAGGAAAGATCGGCTTTAACTCTACCTGGAAGTAAAATATTGTGACCTGTGGTCATGTGCCTTTAATTGATACAGCCTATTTTAACTTTTCACAGATGTGCTATTGGAACAGCTCTTTCACATACATTCTGATAGCTTTGGTTAAGTAGTTCTGGTTTAGAATCTATAAAGGGGATAGTGGAGGGGTAAAGAGACTTGTTTAGTGAACTTGTTTAGTGAAAAGTTGAATTTCGTTTTCACCACGGGGAGTCACGATGAAGATTGTCACTGAAATATTTTTTTTATTATAGCATTTCAGACCTGGTTGAAAGGATATGAATCATGCAGGGAAACTTTAGCGTACATGTGGTCTGAAGGGTTAGTCTACAAGGGACAACATCATCGTTAATCTAGCTTTCTATGATTATATCTTATTAAAACAACAGCAAAAAAATGCTAATAGTACTGGGAAACTTTCTGATTAAGCAATACAGTATTTAAACTTGAGGTCATTTTATAAATGTATTCAAAATGTCAGCCTATAGAGACCAAATGAGCATACACTTGAATTTCATCATCATGGTGTATAAGATGAGTTTACTGGCATTGGTAATTTCTAAATGAGGATGGATTGAAAAAATTTTAAGATGAAAAGAAAAAATCTAATCAAAACCCTATACTCAACATATTTTAGGGGAAAGACTAGCTTTGTGCAAAGATACTCTTTTAGACATTTTATTCAATGTTCCTTAGTTTTCCAGTTTTTAATTAGGTGAGGGAAACATTTCAGTTTAACTGTTTTGTGCTTAATATTTCAATGCCTACTTTAAATATGAAATGGCTACTTTAATAGAATGATAAATTTTGGACACTGAGGAAAGAAGAAGAGGCGAGAGAGGGAGAGAGAGAGAGAAAGTGTGTGTGTGTGTGTGTGTGTGTGTGTGTGTATTCTCCACTACTCACCTCAAAACAGGAATACTCTAGGAAAATCAATATAATAATTTTTATTGTAGAAAATCATGGAAGTAGGGACTGCAGAGTATTTGGTTTTTCAGGAGAAGAACCTGTTTAATCAAGGATCAAGCAGCATAGAGCTAAAATAATAGCCAGATTCAATCTGTTCTAATTTTTAGACCTCCCATCATAAACCAAGATTTTAAAAAATGAATTAAATAAGAATATAAGGGAGATAATTATATCAATCTACTTTACCTTGGTGCAGAAAGCAATAAAATAACCTCACAAAGTTTATATGTTGGTTTGTAAAATTCTATTTGCCTTTATTAACAAGTGCTTAAGGCTAATTTCTCAGCCTAGATCATAATTTTATTCATTTCTCATGCTGTGCTCTCATCAGGGCTACATTGAGAGGCTGAGAAGCCTCATTCTTGGGACGGCTATAATAAGGAGGCTGCTGTTTTGATTGTTTTTGATCGAGTGCCTTAATTAGGTCACCAAAAAAAAGTGTATTTTAATAACCTTTGTCATTACTGAACAAAAGGGATTTAAATTCTACTATAAAGAGCTTTCTTCAGTGTCAAACATCTGTTCTAAAACTTATCATGGCAATATAGTCACTGAATTGCATGAACAAATTTGATTAGCATCAACTTCTGGGAATGGTTTCTAGCTGATTGATCTGGGGACCTTATCTTTAAATATTGGCATTGTATGGATTAACCAAAATCCAAGAGAATGTCAGATATTAAGACACATAATTGCAGGTTAATTGGAAGATAAAGATACTTAATCTAATGTTGAGCTGGGGAAATATTGATGGTATTAACTTATTAGCTTGACTGAGGGAAATAATCTTATTATCGTAAGGAGAACTAAGGTAGCATTTTCTTTGTGTAAATGTTTCTTTCCTGAAATTTCTGCAATAAACAATTTGGGGTTCTGACCCTAAGTGGTTGTTTTGTTTCTCCTGTTTGTTTTTGTTTTTTCAACTGGTGCTCTCTACCACATAATAATCAGCTATATGAATAAAGAGATCTCAGATAAATTAGAATTTCTTAATTTTTAGGGAAACACAAATAGTGGTGCTTTACAATGTAATAGCTCCCTTTCTAGTCTGTATTCAAGGAGCATAGTATATATTACAATTTCTAAGAAAAATATTTTGGATATGTTCGCAAATTTATTGAATCCCAAATGGCAAAAGATTCTGGTTTAGGGAAATGGGAAGAGACATGGAGACAAAACAGAAACTCTTGAAATGTAGGGGAAGAGGGTCAATGTTTTAAATCTTCTGCTAGGTTTTTGATGCTTTAGTTTTAGACTCCTTTCAAAAAGCCACTTCCAAAGCTAAGATTTATACAAGGCTATTGCTAAGAGGTAAAGGAAGGGTAAAGAGAGAAAAATTAACTATTTTTCTAAGCACCTGATATAGAGTAACCACTTTATGACTTTGTGGGGGTGAAGGGTGGGGTGTCATTAAAGATCTTTGCAGACAGAGAATGTGAGCTTAAGGGAAGTCAAGTAACTCCCTGAAGGTCACACAAGTGTACATGGATGAGTGATGTTGGACCCAGGGTTTCCTGGTTTGAAAATTCATGATTCCACTTGTTATATTACACGTTTATGTGTAAGAATAAATATTCATGTTTCCAAGACATAATCATCTCCAAATTCCTTTGTCAGCTCTGTTCACACTTGGTGGCTTTCTCTATTGGGACATAAGTGACAAAACAGAAGAAGTAGTGCTGGTAGAAGTGGTGACCTAGGAAGCCTTGTGGTAATGGCCCCAAGTGAGCAAGGCAATTCTATCTCAGTTTTTACAGACTTTTCTTATGATTATGGCTCTGACATGAACTAGTGATGTGAAGTTAGACAAATATAGTGACTTAAATCTCATGTCCTATAAAATGATAGAGGTGGTGGTACAATGGGCAATGGGCTTTATTGTAATCAGAGGAGAGAGCGGAAATTGGGAGGATAGCTATCTGTACCAAGACCAATCAACTAACCAACCAACTCCCCAGGTGATTCTGAGGCACCGGTGATTTCGTATAACAATTGAGAAGGATAATTTCCTATATCATCTCCAGCTCTCAACATTAAATCATAATTCTGGTTTTCATTTTTTTGTAGTGAAACTCTTTGCACCAGATTCATTGCATCAGTTCAGTCTTGCTTCTGTCAATCTCATATCCATGGCAAGCCTCCATTGGTAAGAGGTGGGAGGAGATACAGTGGGAATATTCTAGATTTATAATACTTCAAAATGTGAGATTTATATAACTAAACCATTTTTTAAATGCTGAAGACTTGATGTGCTTACCTGTATTGCATATAGGCTTTTCTGGTATGTCTCCATCATTTTTGAAAACTTCCTTATTCTCTGCCACAATGAGACATTTTACGTTCATTTTGTACTTCCTCAGCACTGAAATCAGCCATTCCCCTAAAGACAGCCTCTTTTCTTTAGTGAAGAGGATGATACTTAGAAACAAATCTCTGAGCACAAGGCATGCTTCTTGCTACCAGTTACTTCTAGGACTCTCAGTGAATAGAGCTAAGAAATATATGTATGTACACACACATATATACAAATGTATATGCAAACACATATCCACCTACCCAGCCCTCTCTCTCCTTATGTGTGTGTGAATCCATCTACACACATCTATATCTATTTCTCTGTCAATCTACATGTATAGTGGATAGGTACATATGTAGATTGATAGAGAAATAGATATAGATGTGTATGGATGGATATATATGAACACATATAATCCAGTGTATATGCACAAATATATATTTCATATATATATATGTATTATGTGTATACGCACACATGTATAATCATGAGTTCATTCAGATAACTCTAATTCCAACCCAATTCCACAAGGTTCATTCTAGCTTCTCCCCTTTCTCTATTTGTAATTTCCTTCTGGACGATGAGAAATCTGTCTTTCATTGTCCACAGTATATTAACTTATTTTACTAAATCCTAGATTACATAGAAAGTAATTTCAAAATTGCTTACTCATACCTCTGCAGGGCAAGAGAAAATTACCATCAGGGTTCAACATTTGTTTACAATTCTTTTGTCTTTAGCTTGAGGGCATATAATCCAAATACTGTTGCAAAAATACTTATGTTACCCCTCTCCCCTTCACCGTGGTTATACTATTCAACTGAAATTGAGTTTGGTCCATTTGGTTCTTTATCTTTCATTTTGAAGGTTTTTCCCTTATCCTTTTAGGTTATATTTTTGACAAGTGTATTTTTAATGTGATTCCAAAAATAAGAACTATACAAAAAAGTATACTCAGAGAAGTGTCTATAATCTCCCCTTCGTTTCTTCCATGTCAATACTGCCCATTCCATCCACTTCATGTAGGTCATCTATCATTAGTTTTTAACTGAGCCCTCCATTTTGCATATATGAGCAGATACAGGCATATTTTCTTATTCCACTTTTTTTTCCTTACATATCTTCTTTCTTTGTTATGTTTTTTCTTATCTAGTATTGTAAAATAAAGTAATACAGATAGTTCTCATTCTTTTACATAGTTGCATAATACTCTATTGAGAGAGTGTACAATCATATTTATTCAATAACTATCCTATGTATAGGCATTCACATTGTTTATGATGCCTTGAAATTACAAATCATGCTCAATAAGTAACTTTGTACATATGAGTTTACATATATGTAGAAGTATATCTTTAGGCTAAATCCCAGAAGTGGCATTGGTAGGTTAAAGGTAAATAGTTTCGATAGATATTACCAAATCCCCCTCCATAAGAAAAATTGACAGTTTCACTAGCAAATTTATGAGTACCTGTTTCTCCACAGCCTTTCTAAAAGAGTGTATTTTCATACTTTTTAAAAAATTTTTGCTAATCTAATTGTCTCCTTGTAATTTTAATTTACTTTCTCTTGTGCGATGGTGTATATCTTTCCATATACTGTATATCTTTCCATATACTGAAGGACTATTTTAATACCTTTTTAAAAAAATTGTTTATATCTTTGGCTAATTTGTCTATTAAGGTTTTTGATTCTGTTTTCCTCTATTTTTTAAGATTTCCTGAAATACTAGAGATATCAATCATTTACCTCTGATATATTACAAATGTTTTTATTCAGTTTGTTGGTGTTTTGTTTATAGTAATATTTTCATGAAAATGGTTTTTAAAAAATTATGAACTAACTTTATCATTTTTTGTTTTATTGTATCTGTGTTTTGAGCAGTTAAGTGTGGAAAGCTCTTTTAAGGATTTTGTGTGTCCCTTGGAATGTCCTTTTGTGTGTTCCTCTCCTATTCAAACCTTCCCAACTGCGAAGTAATTACTGTCCCTTTTTTGTGTTAATGTATTTATTTTCTATGATTTTTACCACACATATCACTAACGTAAACAATATATTATTTATTGTATATTTCTGAACTTCAGTTAACTGTAAATGCACATTGTACCATGTGTATTTATATCAATCATATTTTGTGATTTACTGTAGTTTAATGTTGTCCTGCTGAATTATGTGTCTTGTTGCGCATAGCTTCACTGCTGTATAGTATTCTTTTGTGTAAGTATAATGCAATATTTGGGCCATTTCCAGATTTTTTCTTATTACAAAGAGTGCTGATATGAATGTTTCTTATGCATATGTCATGATGAGCATATACAAAAATTTCTCTAGGACACATACATAGGGATGGAATTTCTGAGTCACAAGTGAGAGTCATTGTCAATTCCAGTAGGTATGGCAAAATGCTTTTAAAAATGCTTGCACCCATTTATACTGCCACCAGCAGTGTAGAGAAATTCCTCCTCAATCACATAAACCAATATTCTTCTAGTTATTTATGAATCTGTTCATCTTTTTAAAGCATGTTGGCTTTTTACCTTTCCTTTTTAGGGAAGTGCCTGTCCAAGTCTTTTGCCCACTTTTCATTGGATTGCCTTTTTTCTTAATGATTCATTAGAGCTCTTTAAATGTTCTGGATTTGAATCGTTTGATTGTTTTTATGCTACAAATATTTCCTCCAGGTCTACTCACTTTTTAGTGGCATGATTTGATGAACTAGAAGTTCTCAATTTTCACATTGTTGAAAATATCATGTTTTCCTTGCATCGAGCACTTCTTGTGTCTTGCTCAAAAAATATGTCTCTACCCTGAGGACAGAAAAAATATTCTCTTACTGCTTCCTAAAATTTTCATCATTTTTGCCTTAAGAATGTAATTTAAGCTTTAATTTACCTGGAGTTGATTTTTAGTTATGGAATGACATAGGGATAATTTCTTTTCTTTTTTTTTTTTTTGCATAACCAAGTATCTCAGTGCCATTTATTGAAAACTTTATATATCTTACACTTATCTGCCATAAATCAAATATTTACATCTCTATTCTATTTCCAGATTTTCTATTCCGCTTAATTGGTATATCCCTGCAAAAGTACCACATTGTCTGAAATAGTACAGTATTATTCTAAGTTCGAATATCTACTAAGACAAAATTCCCCTATTAAGTCATGTTCTTCAGGAACAATGTGCTATTTTTGTCCCTTTACTCTTCTTCATAAATTTTAGATCACTTTTCAGGTATTTCCAAGTCTCTCTCCCTCTCTTTCCCTGTCTCTCTTTCTCTCTCTCTCACATTGGCATTTTGATTGGATCAAATACAAATTTTAATTCTAACAAATTGTATGTTGATTCCTTTGGAACAATGTTGACAATCACATTATGTGTGAATAATATCCATTTTCCCCTTTCCAATACTTATATCTTTTATGTATTTTTCTTTATTTTTGCATCAAGTTTATTTATTCCAGTTTCATAAAATATGGTGGAAGTTTTCTTCTTTTTCTGTGTTCTGTAATTGTTTGTGTATATTTAGAATTATTTGTGCCTTTATTACTAGATAGACTTCTTGAAAAAAAATCTGGGCCTAGTGTTTTTTTGTTGGGAGGGTTTTTGTTTATTTTTGTTTACTAGTATTTCAATTTTAGTTATGATTTAGATATATGCTAAATTTGACCTCAGTCTTAATATTTGGTTAAAAGCCACTATTTAGCTTCTTCCTCAACCTCTGGAAGGCTGAGAAGCCAAATACCACTTCGATAAGAATTCTGCAAACTAGAATTTATGCATGATCAATGATCATGTGGTCATGCACAATTTCCACCACATCTAATGAGGATAACACTGTCTCGATATAAACAAGTTGGATATTCAGATTTACTAATAAGTACAAATCTTCATGTAGATAAGCATTCTAGAGGTAGTATACATTTCTACCTTATATATTAGCTGTTTGTTCTTTTAATATATGCTTTTATCTATTTATTTGAACATTTATATTCATGATGAATGCTAAAATAACTTTTATACTCATCCTAGCATTCACCATCAGTATAAACATTCAAATAGTTAAAAACTATATTAAGAGGAAAAAAAGATACTATATTAATTTAATGACTATTTTACTATTTTGAGCCAAATTATGCTTTTAAGAATTTAAGTATTAATATCAAGGAGAAGAGTGGATATTAGATTATATTTTAATCCTAAACTTGGAAAGTTATTTATTTTGCCATGATTTCCATCAACAAATGGATTATAAATAGAATATGTATGTTATCAGCTATAAATATTATGAAAAAGAAAACTCAAATATCACACAAAATTTAATCCATGAATCATCTTAAGTGCACACACAAATGTATAAGCAATATGAAGAAAAAATAATGTGCTAGAGAAATTTTCTTCTTGCTAATAAAACTTGAAAAAAAAGTCTTGGAAATTTAAGATGATTCTTAGGATTTTTAGTTTTTGAAGGCTAAAAATGTAAAAAATATTTGTAAAAATAATGGCCATGGATTCATAACCAATTTTAGTAACTAAAAGTAGAGGGACTTTTTTTTTTTTTTTTTTTTTTTTTTTTTTGGT
>NW_020175821.1:7377200-7389051 GCF_003031525.2 Neophocaena asiaeorientalis asiaeorientalis
GGCATGTGGGATCTTCCCAGACCAGGGCACAAACCCGTGTCCCCTGGATTGGCAGGCGGACTCTCAACCACTGTGCCACCAGGGAAGCCCAGGACTTCTTTTTTTTAAAAAAAGATTTTTCCAATTTTTGGATTCCACATATGAATTTACTAGTAGAAAATATTTTATGAAAACCTTTCTCCTCTATTATATTCAGCCAACCATAAAGAAGTTTGTTATATTATTAAATATGCCAGTTGAAAAAGAGCATATTTGGTATCACAGCTATACAATAGCATGGCTACAGGAGAAATACAGCAGCTGACCCTGAAAAGAATTAGTGTTCTTTAGCAAATTATGAAAGTTCAACATTATAATTGCTATTAGAAATAAATATTTCAAATAAATTTGAGATTTAATACTGTATCCCAGAAATTCATTCTGTGATGATTTTATTTGACTTTGGCCTTGGCTTTGGTTGAATGTTTAATATTTGGCAATAGCATATGACCAAAATGAGCTTTGAGTGCAACTCTAATTATACAATTCTTCAGGTTTTCTATTTCCTCATTTGTTTTTCTAGAAATTAATCTATTTCATCTATGTTCTCAAGTGTTGTTAAAAAGTTATTCTTAATATTCACATTTTATCTTTTAAGTCCTTAAATCATCTAGGTTCTGTCCTCTTTTTTTCCTTAAAATTTTTTTATTTGTCCTCTCTTATTTTTCTTGGTCAAACTATGTGATGCTTGTATATTTCATTAGTCTATTTAGAAAAACATAACCTGTGGCTTTACTGTCTCTATTACAGATTCATTTTTTGAATACTTTGTGTTGTTTTCTTAAGCGTTTCTGTTGAGGTATAACATGTATACCATAAAGTCCACAAATCTTAAATATACAGCTAAATGAATTTTACAGATGAATACATCTGTGAAACCACCATCCAGATCAAGATACAGAACATTCCAGAGAGTTCAGTTCCCTAGTGCCCCTTCCCAGTTAACCTCCTCAGAGGAAACCTCTATCATTTTTATCACTACTGATTCATTTTGTCTGCTCTTGAACTTCATAGAATGAAATCATACAGTTTATAACATTTTGCACCTGATTTCTTTCAATCAACATTATGAGAGTCATCCAGATTGTTGTAAAGTAGTAGTAGTTTGTTCTCTTTTTTATTGTTATTATTCCTTCTTTTAATCCCCACCCCCACCCCCTTCTTTTCCTAAGTTTTTAAATTTAGGTTCTTTGAGTTTTTCTTCTTTTCATTGAGTTTTTCTTCTTTTCTTTTATGAATAAGTACTAATTTGGCTGTATTTCATTAATTATAATATTTGGTATTTTCAGTATCATTCCATTCTGAATGTTTAACTTCTATGATCTCTCTAACTCATGAGTTATTTAGAAAGGAGCTCATTAATTTTCAAAAGTATGGTGTGGGTTTTGTTTTATTAGTATTATTTTCTTATTAGTTCTAATTTCCTTGCACTATGGTCAAATTTGTGAAGACTTCTTTATGGCTATGTTTGTGATCATTTTTCATAAATGAAAATTTTTCATAAATAAAGGAATATTTCAATTTTTCATAAATAAAGGAATATTTGCTCCTGGTGTAGTGTATAATTCTCTATGTGTGTATTAAATCAAGGTTGTTTCTTCAGATTCTCTTTGTTTCTATCTGATTTTTTGGCCCTACTTTATCCATAAATTACTAAGAAATGTGTGTTAAAATATTTGACTATAATGGTGAATTAATCAGATTCTCACTATAGTTCTGTCAATTTTTGCATTATATGCTTTGCTTCATAAAGTTTAGAATTCTTATATATTTTTAATAAAGTGAACTTTTATCATTTTATTTGCTTGTGCCTTAAAGGCTCTTTTGTCTGATATAGCATGTCTATGAGGGGTTTCTTTGGATAATTATGTATCTTCTGTGCTCTTTAACACTTTTTTTAAAATTAATTTTTATTAGCGTATAGTTGATTTACAATATTGTATTAGTTTCTGCTGTACAGCAAAGTGAATCAGTTATACATATACATGTATCCACTCTTTTTTAGCTTCTTTTCCCATATAGCTTATTACTCAATATGGAGTATTGAGTAGAGTTCTCTGTGCTATACAGTAGGTTCTTATTAGTTATCTATTTTATATATAGTAGTGTGTATATGTTAATCCCAATCTCCAACTTTATCCCACCCCACCCTCAACTTTCCCCCTTGGTAAACATAAGTTTGTTTTCTACATCTGTGACTCTATTTCTGTTTTGTTTTGTTTTTTTAACACTTTTATATTCAAGCATTTTGTATCCTTACATTTTAGATTGACCTTCTGTAAATATCATATAGCTTTTTATTTTTTCAGTCCTGTTAGACTTTAAATATTAAAATGGTTCTTATAATATTTATTATATTAATATAATAAATAAAGCTCTTTAAATATTTTAAATGTGAATGCAGTCACATTTTTTTTTTTTAATGAAAGCTTCTTTATTTATTATTTTTGACTGTGTTGGGTCTTTGTTTCTGCGTGAGGGTTCTCTAGTTGTGGCGAGCAGGAGCCACTCTTCATCACGGTGTGCGGGCCTCTCACTGTCGCGGCCTCTCTTGTTGCGAAGCACAAGCTTCAGATGCACAGGCTCAGTAGTTGTGGCTTACAGACCCAGCCACTCCACAGCATGTGGGATCTTCCCAGACCAGGGCTCGAACCTGTGTCACCTGCACTGGCACCACTGTGCCACCAGGGAAGCCCCAGTCACATATTTTATATGACTGATTTTTAAATTTATTTTGTGCATTCTATTTGATCCACTGTTGTTTTCCTTTTCTTTTCTCCTCATTGCCTTTTTTTGGGTGGGTTGAGTACATTTATATCATTCCATTTTTAAATCCTCTAATTTTAGTAAGTTGATTTATACAATCAACTTTCTATGTTTTAGAATGCATAAGAATGTACCCCTAAGGTCTCTGGACGTTAAAGCATTTTGCCTCTATTTAAGAGGTCCTATTTGTTATCAGTACTTTAATTCTCTCCATATGTATTTTTTTAATGAGATATAATTAACATATTGTGAGTTTTTGATAAGCAACATAATAATTCAATATTTGTATCTATTGTAAAATGACCACAATAGGTCCATCACCATACATAGTTACAAAATTTTTTATTCTTGTGATGAGAACTTTTAAGATCTACTCTCTTAGCAACCTTCAAATATGCAATAAAGTATTATTAACTATTGTCACCATGCTGTACATTAAACTCCCATGACTTACTTATTTTATAATTGTAAGACAGTACTTTTTAAACCCCTTCACACATTTCAACAGCCCCCTATCCTCTGCCTCTGGCAACCCCCAATCTGTTCTCTATATCCATGAGCCCCTTTTTTTTTTTTGATTCTACATATAAGTGAAATCATACAGTATTTGTCTTTTTTCTGCCTGTTTTTTTTCATTTAGCATAATGCCCTGAAGTTCCATCCATGTTGTTACAAATAGCAAGATTTCTTTCTGTGTTATGGTTGAAAAATATTCTGTGGTATGTATATACCATATTTTCTTTATCCATTCATTTATTGATGGACACTTAGGTTGTTTCCATATCTTGGCTATTCTAAATAATGCCACAATGAATATGGGGGTGCATATATACTTTTGAGTTAGTGTATTCATTCTCTTCAGATACATACCGAAAAGTAAAATTGCAGGATCATATGGTAGTTCTATTTTTTATTTTTTGAGGAACCTCCATACAATTTTTCACAAAAGCTGCACCAAAAGCTACATTCCTACCAACAGTGCAGAAGGGTTTCCTTTTCTGTGGATTCTTGCAAACACTTGTTTTTTCTTATATTTTTGATTATGGCCATTCTAACAGGTGGAAGGCGTTACCTTATTGTGGTTTTGACTTGCATTTCCCTGATGATTTTTGATGCTGAGCACCTTTTCATGTACCTATTAGCCATCTGTATGTCTTCTTTTGAAAATGTCATTCAAATCTTCTACCCATTTTAAAATTAGATGGTTTATTTCTTACCAATGAGTTGTATGAGCTTTTTATATAGATTTGAAATTATCAAATTTCAAATATGTGATTTGCAAATGTGTTGACCTACTCAGTAGGTTGCCTTATCATTTTGTTGATGGTTTCCTTTGCTGTGCAGAAGCTTTTAAGTTAATCATGTAGTCCCACTTGTTTATTTTTGCTCTTGCTGCCTTTGCTTTTGGTGTCAAATACAAAAAATCATCACCAAGACCAATGTCAAGAGTTTACCACCTATGTTTTCTTCTAGGAGTTTTATGGTTTCGGATCCTATATTTAAGTTTTAAATTCATTTTGAGTTACTTTTTCTCTATAGTGAAAGATAGTCTACCAATTTCATTCTTTTTCATGTGGCTGTTCTGTTTTCTAAACAGTTTATTGATAACAACAAATTGTTACTTATACAAACATTATTGAAGAGACTGTCCTTTCCCTATTGTATATTCTTGGCTCCTTTGTCATAAATTAATTGACCATATATGTGTGGGTTTATTTCTGGGCTGTATATTCTATTCCATTGATCTATGTGTCTGTTTTATTGCCAGTATCATACTGATTTGATTTCTATAGCTTTGCAGTCGAGTTTGAAATCAGGGAGGGTGATGCCTCCAGGTTTGTTATTCTACCTCAAGATTGCCTTGGCTAATCAGGGTCTTTTGTGGTTACATAAAAAATGTAGGATTGTTTGTTCTATTTCTGTAAAAAAGTGTTATTGGAATTTTGATAGGGAGTGCATTGAATCAATAGATTATTTTGGGTAGTATGGACATTTTAAAAATATTCTGCCAATCCATGAACACAGAATATCTTTCTATTTATTTGTTTCTTCTTCAATTTCTTTTATCAATGTCTTATATTTTTCAGTGTACAGGTCTTTCACTTCCTTGGTTAAATTTATCCCCATGTATATTATTCTTTTTGATGCAACTGTAATAAAAGGGATTGCTTTCTAAATTTCTCTTTCTGATAGTTTATTAGTATTATTAAAAATGCAACAGATTTTTATATATTGATTTTGTATCCTGAAAATTTACAGAATTAGAACTTTGATTAGTTCTAACAATTTTTGGTGAAGCCTTTAGGGTTTTGAATATATAACATCATGTCATTTGCAAATATTGACCATTTCACTTCTTCCTTTCCAATTTGTATTTCTTTTTCTTGCCTGTTACTCCTGCTAGAACTTCCAATACTATGTTGACTAAAAGTGATGAGAGATCATCTTGTTTCTGATCTTAGTGGAAAAGCTTCCAGCTTTACATCATTGGGTATGATGTTAGCTATGGGCATGTCTTATATGGCTTTTATTATGTTGAGGTATGTTCCCTCTATACCCACTTTGTTAAGAGTTGTTATGATAAACAAATATCAAATTTTGTCAAATGCTTCTGCATCTATTAAGATCATATAGTTTCTATCTTTCATTTTGTTAATGGGCTATATAATATTAATTGATTTGCAAATATTGAGCTTTCCTTGCATCCCTGAAATAAATCCCACTTGATCATGATGTATGATTCTTTTAATACACTATTGAATTCAGTTTGCTAATACTTTGAGAATTTTTACATCATGTTCATTGGGGATATTGGCCTGTAATTTTTTTTTTCCTTGTGGCATCCTTTTCTCGTTTCAGTATCAAGGAAATGCTGGCCTAGTGAAATGATTTTGAAGTGTTCCTCCTTCTGTATTTTGGAAGAGTTTGAGAGTGATTGATGTGATTCTTCTATAAATATTTGGTAGATTTACCAGTGAAGCCTTCTTGTCCTGGACTCTTTAATGTTATTGGGAGGTTTTGTTTATTTTTTCTCTAGTTCCGGTGAGCAGGGGCTACTCTTTGTTGTGGTGCACAGGCTTCTCACTGCGATGGCTTCTTTTGTTGCAGAGCATGGGGTCTAGGCACATGGGCTTCAGTAGTTGTGGCATGCGGGCTCAGTAGTTATGGCCCACGGGCTCTGGAGTGCAGACTCAGTAGTTGTGGTGCACGAGCTTAGTTGCTCCATGGCATGTGGGACCTTCCCGGACCAGGGCTCGAACCCATGTCCCCTGCATTGGCAGGCGGATTCTTAACCACTGCGCCACCAGGGAAATCCCTATTTGGAGGTTTTTGATTACTACTTCAATCTCCTTACAAGTAATCAGTGTGTTTAGATTTTCTATGTCTTCATCATTTGGTCCTGGTAGGCTATACTTTTCTAGGAATTTGTCTATTTTTTCTAGGTTGTCCAATTAGTATATAACTGTTCATACTAGTCTCTTATGATCCTTTGTATTTCTGTGGTATCAGGTGTAATATTACCACTTTCATTTTGGATTTTCTTTCATTTTTCATTCTTTTTTTCTTGGTGAGTCTACCTAAAGATGTGTCAATTTTATTTATCTTTTCAAAGAACCAACCACCTCTTTGTCTTTTCTTTTGTCTTTTTAATCTATTTCTTCTCTGATCTTTGTTATTTCCTTCATGCTATTAACTTTGCATTTTGTTTTTTTTATTTTTTTTTCACTAGTCCCTTGAGATGTTAAGTTAGGTTGTTTATTTGAGATTTTTCTTGATGTAGGCACTTATTATTATGAACTTCTCTCTTAGGATTGCTTTTACTGCATCCCACATGTTTTGGTATGTTGTATTTCATTGTGTTTGTCTTGGATATTTTTTCTTTTTCTCTTTTGATTTCCTCTTAGACCCATTGGTTATTCAGTAGCATGTTTTAATTTCTACAATTGGTGAATTTTCCAGTTTTCTTCTTGTAATTGATGTCTAGTTTCATACCATTGTGGTTGGAAAAGATACTTGATATGATTTCAATCATCTTAAATTTATTAAGACTTTTTCTGTGACCTAATATATAATCTGTGCTGTTGCTTTTGGATGGAATGTTCTTTATATATCTGTTAAGTTCCTCTAGTCTAATGTGATGTTTAAGACCAATGTTTTCTTAACTAATTTCTGTCTGGGTGAACTATTTATTGATAAAGGTGCAGTATTACCCTACTATAATTGTACTGCTGTCTATTTCTCCCTTTAGGTCTGTTAGTATTCTGTATATGTTTAGGTGCTCATTTGTTGGATGCATAAATATTTTAAAATATTATTTCTTCTCATTGGTTTGCCTCCTTTATCATTATGTAATGACCTCTTTGTCTCTTATAATAGTCTTTTGTTTTTTTGGGGTTTTTTTTTGCAGTACGCGGGCCTCTCACTGTTGTGGCCTCTCCTGTTGCAGAGTACAGGCTCCGGACGTGCAGGCTCAGCAGCCATGGCTCACGGGCCTAGCCGCTCCGCGGCATGTGGGATCTTCCCGGACCGGGAGACAAACCCACGTCCCATGCATCGGCAGGCAGACTCTCAACCACTGTGCCACCAGGGAAGCCCCTAGTCTTTGTTTTAAAGTCTCTTTTGTCTGATGTCAGTATAGCCACCCCAGCTTTCTTCAGTGTCCATTTGCATGGAATATCATTTCCCATCCTGTCACTTTCAGTCCTGTGTGTCCTTACATTTGAAGTGAGCCTTTTGTAGGCAACTTATAGATGAATTAGATGTATCCTTGGCAGCAGCTACAAAAATCAGGGTGGCAGAGCTTCCGAGGTGGTGCACTGATTAAGAATCTGCCTGCCATAGCAGGGGACACGGGTTCGAGCCGTGGTCTGGGAAGACCCCACATCTGGCGGAGCAACTAAGCCCGTGAGCCACAACTACTGAGCCTGCATGTCTGGAGCCTGTGCTCTGCAACAGGAGAGGCCACGACAGTGAGAGGCCCGTGCACTGCGATGAAGAGTGGCCCCCACTCGCCACAACTGGAGAAAGCCCTTGTTTAATTAAAAACTCAGGGTGGCAGATGAGATTCAGGCTCCTTTCTGGGAGGTACCAGAGAGTTGCAGCAAGTCAGAGGGAGAGTACAAAGATGGCACCTGCCAACCCTCCTCCCTGGAGAGGACCCCAGTAGTTTAGTTGTTTGTTAAATTAGATGCCTGCTCCTCAGCCTGATGCTTTAAGATAAGCAAATCCATTTCTTTCACATACAGTCTTGGTGCTGTTTAAACACTCTGCACTGGGCCCTGGGATAGGTGAATCCATGTGTGAGCCCTTTAAGAATGTTTTCTCAATTCACTTTGAACTTGTAAGCCTTGTGGATTCAAGCCCATTGGCTTTCAGAGCTAGATGTTTCAGGTTCTCATCTCTCAAGTGCGGGTCTTAAAAGATGGGGCACCCAATGTGGGACTCAAACCTTTCATTCCTCAGGGAGAAGCTCTGGGTTTTGAGTTCCCTCTTGGTTGTGGTCACCACACTGGGGGTTCGGTTATAGCAAGATTTTGTCTTCACCTCTCCTACCCACTTTGATGTGGATTTTTTCTCATTTTCCTGATGTATAGGAGTCCCTCATATAGTTTTTAGGTTATTTTCAGAGGAAAACCTTTCATTTCCCTAACATCTATATAAAATATGTTTTCATGGTTAGATTTATCATTTAATTTTTAAGTTAAAGGATACCAAGATAGAATTGTTACCAATTAGAAAAGGCAAAAACATTCTCCAGGATGGTCCTAGCAATTTTGGACTTTGGACCTCTTTTTATTTTAAGGAGAGGACCAGCATGATTGTTTATGATACAAGGGCTAGCTGTATTACATAAAATGAGAATATGTTGTTTTCACTATTATTTGGAAGGTAATTAAGGGTAACAGTTTGTGTGGATTCTGCATAGCTGAAAGGTTAGCACTTAACATCCATTCCCAACTCTCTTATAACTTGTCTTTACATGGTGCTGGTAAAAGGAAGCCAATTTATTTCCTATCATTCTTTACATGGGGCATATAACAATCATGGTCTTAGATCTATGTATGTGGCATGTCTTCTATAAGACTATTCATCTGGAATATGCTGTGTTTACCATCTTCAGGTCCTTTGAAAACCTAGAAACTAAAGCTCAAGATGACTCAGGGTTAGCAACAAGCCCCAGAGTAAATGCGGGCTCCTGCATCTCTGAGTTCATATTTCCACTTACTTTTCACCTTTGAGAATTCTTGCCAGCTGATCAACACATTAAAATAACAAAACTGTCAGTATGTTTAGGTGAAAATTATCAGAGCCAAATCAGGGTATTTGGCTTGCCATGCGGCAGTTGGGATCTATGAATGGCAAATATCTTAGTCTTTGTGTGTCTTAATGTGTGTATGTTTTAGAGGAAACAAACATGGATTTCATAAATGGTCTTGGTGGCTCTTGTTTTTCCCCTTGTGCTTGCTTTTCAGTGAGCCAGCTCAGCAGAGCTGATACAGCAGAAGAACAAAACAGTGTCTAGATGAACTTCCAAAGATCTTCTTTCTCACAAAGTCACATCCCAGCCAGGAAGTGCCCTTTTGTATGGAGTTGAGTGGGGGTTCTCTGCCACCTCCCCAACTCCAACTTCCTAATAAATATGTAAGAGTATAAAGGGGAATTACCCATCTCCTAGAACGCTCTCCATGGTGCTTCTAGAAGTGCCTGACCCAAGTCTCTCTATGGAATAATGGGCTTTGGGGAGAACACATTTACTGACGTTTCTAAGCTTGTGAAATTTTTCTATAAACTTTTGCCTCTACATCATATCTCGCTAGTGCTGTGCACTCATGGCCTTTACATGCAGTTTTACCTTTGTAATATTAAATAATTATAATATTAAATAATTACCATCAGAATTTTGATATTCCTTCATTATAATCTGATCTCTATTACATTTTATTTATTTATTTTATTCAAACAGAAAGTCACAAAAAGTATAATCATCCTCATCAGTTCATTCAGGCCTATGTAATTAATTTTTTTTCATCTTGATCTTTTGTTAGCACTTTTATGAATTCATCAGTTTTCCATTAGAGTTCTGAAAATGCTTATTCGTTCAGTTCAGCAGTATAGTCAGTTACCAGAAACCTGTACTTGTCAGAGTCTCTTCCATGAATTCCTTGAAGATGAAGACCTTTTATAGGAACATTTTTGCAAAAGCATCAGAGTACACCAAGAACTGTCTATAAATGACAAAAGACTTAAAAATGACCACGGTTAAAGATTTGATGAAAGTTCATAATAATGCCATTGACAAGGAAATTTAGTTATTTCTGAGATATACATTTTAAAGTAATAACAAGAATTAAAGCTTATAACATTATACCAGAACATATAAGATTTTTAGAAATTTCATGTAGTGTCTGAAACATTTATATTAACATATTTCCATACAAATAACCCAAAGAAAGTTTGGTATTAGTTGTTTTTTTATACTGCAGGTTCTTATGAGTCATCAATTTTATATACATCAGTGTATACATGTCAAACCCAATCGACCAATTCAGCACACCACCATCCCCACCCCACCATGGTTTTCCCCCCTTGGTGTCCATACGTTTGTTCTCTACATCCGTGTCTCAACTTCTGCCCTGAAAACAGGTTCATCTATACCACTTTTCTAGGTTCCACATACATGCGTTAATATACGATATTTGTTTTTCTCTTTCTGACTTACTTCATTCTGTATGACAGTCTCTAGATCCATCCACGTCTCAACAAATGACTCAATTTCGTTCCTTTTTATGGCTGAGTAATATTCCATTGTATATATATATACCACATCTTCTTTATCCATAGGCACCAGTACCATATTGTCTTGATTACTGCAGCTTTGTAGTATACTCTGAAGTCATGGAGTCCAATTCCTCGAGCTCCGTTTTTTTCCCTCAAGACTTCTTTGGCTACTTGGGGTATTTTGTGTCTCCATACAAATTTTAAGATGATTTGTTCTAGTTCCATAAAAAATGCCATTGGTAATTTGATAGGGATTGCATTGAATCTGACTTTGCTAACTTTGGGTGTTTTTCTGTTCCTCTTTCTCTAATTGCTTTAAGTGCAAGATTAGGTTGTTTATTTGAGATGTTTCCTGTTTCTTAAGGTAGGATTGTATTGCTATAACCTTCCCTCTTAGAACTGGTTTTGCTGCATCCCATAGGTTTTGTGTCATTGTGTCTCCGTTGCCATTTGTTTCTAGGTATTTTTTGATTTCCTTTTTGATTTCTTCAGTGATCACTTGGTTATTAAGTAGTGTATTGTTTAGCCTCCATGTGTTTGTATTTTTGGCAGATCTTTTCCTGTAATTGATATCTAGTCTCATAGTGATGTGGTCGGAAGAGATACTTGATACAATTTCAGTTTTCTTAAATTCACCAAGGCTTGATTTGTGACCCAAGATATGATCTATCCTGGAGAATGTTCCATGAGCACTTGAGAAGAAAGTGTATTCTGTTCTTTTTGGATGGAGTGTCCTATAAATATCAATTTAGTCCATTTTGTTTAATGTATCATTTAAAGCTTGTGTTTCTTATTTATTTTCATTTTGGATGATCTGTCCATTGGTGAAAATGGGGTGTTAAAAGTCCCCTACTATGATTGTGTTACTGTTGATTTCCCCTTTTATGGCTGTTAGTATTTGCCTTATGTATTGAGGTGCTCCTATGTTGGGTGCATAAATATTTACAATTGTTATCTCTTCTTCTTGGATCTATCACTTGACCATTACATAGTGTCCTACTTTGTCTCTTGTAATAGTCTTTATTTTAATTTTTTTTTTTTTTTTACGGTACGCAGGCCTCTCACTGTTGTGGCCTCTCTTATTGTGGAGCACAGGCTCCGGATGCACAGGCTCAGTGGCCACGGCTCACGGGCCTAGCCGCTCCACGGCACGTGAGATCTTCCCGGACCGGGGCACAAACCCATGTCCCCTGCATCGGCAGGCAGTCTCTCAACCACCGCGCCAGCAGGGAAGCCCTGAAGTCTATTTTGTCTGATATGAGAATTG